>NW_028270153.1:51001392-51304423 GCF_037043375.1 Chiloscyllium plagiosum | reverse complement strand
CGGTTTCCTCCCACAGTCCAAAGATGTGCAGGTCAGGTGAATTGGCCATGCTAAATTGCCCGTAGTGTTAGGTAAGGGGTAAATGTAGGGGTATGGGTGGGTTACGCTTCGGCGGGTCGGTGTGGACTTGTTGGGCTGAAGGGCCTGTTTCCACACTGTAAGTAATCTAAAAACTGCATGTATCTTTTATCCAATCTACCCTAACAATTTCCAACCTAATATCAGAAAGAAATTCAACCAAATTACCCTTGACCTTCTAAATTCCAAGGTCTGTAGGCCCAGATTTATATATCTCTCCTTGTAATGTCATTGTTGAAATCCAGGGCTTATTCTGCTAAATCTATGCTGGACTCCACACTATGTTTATTATTTCATCAGTCTCATCTATCCCATTGTCTGGTTTAAAGGAGAAAAAGTTGAAACTTTTACTTTACTAATTAATAATCTGTTTCTGCCACTTACTAGCAGATGATAAGTTAATTATGTGTTTGTTTTCTTGTTGTTATGGACCAGACCAAACCTCCTAAAAATATATCCTAACCTTTCTTATCTAAAAGGCAAGTGTAAGTGTTGCATTCTGGATGCAATTTGATTGGTCAAACTATCAGGCTTGAAGCAAAAGACATTTTATTCATACACAATAATTAAAATATAGACAAAACAAAGATGGAAGAAAAGAATTGGTTTGACTGTAACCCTATTTAAATACTTAACAAAATAATAAATTATGCATTAACTGTTTCAATATAGTAACATCCCAAAAAGAGTCATCCTTGGCAAAGGCAAATTCAGTAAGATAGATTGTCTCACATGCAAATTCTAGCAACAGGAAGAAAACCTGCTGGAGGAAGTAGAAATTGAGATAGTACAAGGGCTTGCCATAATTTTCCAACCTGTGTTTATTTGGGAGCAGTATTAGAGAATTGGATACTGACAAATGTGACACCCTTATTCAAGAAAGCAGCAAGGATAATGCTGGTAACTACAAACCAGTCTGTTTAAATCAGTGGTGTGTAAGATTTTTTTAAAAATCAGGGAAATAAATCAACAGACACTTTGAGAAGTTAACATTAATGAAGAGGAAACAGGATAGATTTGGAAAAGACAGATCATGCTTGAGTAATCTAAATTAATTTGGTGATGAAGTAACAGAGAAGATTGATCAAGGGGAAGCAATGCAGGTTACTTATATTGATTTTTTTTTAGGAAAAGGCTTTGACAAAATACCAAATACAAGACTGATTAACAAAGCTGAGGCTCATGGAAAAGAGGGTTAGCAACTACTTGGGAAGCTAGAAACTTCATTGTGGAACATGATTGTTTCCCAGGCTGTAGAATGGTAAACAGTGTGGTCCCCGAGAGCCAGTGCAAGGAGCACTGTTTTATTAAACAGATATAAAATAATTGGATATTGGGAAACAGAAAAAAAATGAAAATTTGATAGTCCTTACTGTTAAGCCTATCTCCAAGTTTATGATGATGATGATAATAAACTTGGAGATGGGCTTAACAGTATAGACTATCATCTCCAACCAACCATAATTAGCAGATGAAATTTCATACAGAGAAAGTGGAGTCCTGCATTTCAACAGAAGGAGCAGTGGCCAGCAACATAGACATATTGGCAGAGTTCTAAAGATTGTGCAGAGACAGAGTCTCCAAGGGGTTTATATGCTTTGATCTTTGAAGTGGCAGAATAGATGGAGACAGTGGCAAACATATGTATGGGATCTTGATCTTAAATGAATCATAGTATTAAGTAACAAAGCAGGAAGTTATACTGAATAATCAAAGATCAGGCTATGACACAACTATAATATCACATCCTATTTTGGTCACCCCAGTTTTGAAAGCTTTTAAGGGGGCTTAAGAAAGTGCAGAGGAGACAGAGGAAATTTGAGAATATGGGAAAAGGAATAGTCTATTCAGCCCATTGACCACGCTCCACCATTCAATTAAATCATAATTAATCATCTGCCTCAACACCTGATGAAGGGCTTTTGCCCAAAATGTCGATTTTCCTGCTCATTCCTGATGAAGGGCTTTTGCCCAAAACATTGATTTTCCTGTTCCTTGGATGCTGCCTGACCTGCTGTGCTTTTCCAGCACCACTTTAATCTAGACTCTGATCTCCTGCATCTGCAGTCCTCACTTTTGCCTCAGTGAGTAAAACCATCAGAGTGCTGAAAAACCTCAAAACAGGCCCTGTAGGGTGTTGCTGAACAAAGAGACACAGGGGTATAGGTGCACAGAGCCTTCAAAGTGGAGTCATAGGTATACAAGGTAGTGAAGGAGGCATTTGGCACACTTGCCTTCATTGGTCAGAACATTGAGTGTAGGAGTTGAGACATCATGTTGTAGCTGTGCAGGACATTGGTGAGGTCACTTTTAGAATACTACACATAATTCTAGACACCTTTCTATCAGGAGGATGTTGTTAAACTTGAGAGGATGAAGAAAAGATTTACAAAGGATGTTGCCGAGACTAGAGGGTTTGAGTATAGGGAGAGGCTGAATAGGCTGGGGCATTTTTTCCCTGGAGTGTCAGTGACTGAAGGGAGACTTTATTGCGGTCTATAAAATCACAAGGGGCATGGATACTGTGAATAGCCAAGGTCTTTTTCCTAGGTTGGGGGAATCCAAAACTAGAGGGCATAAGTTTAAAGTGAGAGGGCACCGATTTAAAAAAGGACCTGAGGGGTAACTTTTTCATGTAGAGGGTGGTGCATGTATGGAATGAGCTGCTAGAGGCCAGTACAATTACAACATTTAAAAGGCATCTGGATGGGTAGATGAATTGGAAAGGTTTCGACGGATATGGATCAAATGTTGGTAAATGAGACTAGATCAGATTGGGATGTCTGGTTGGTGCAGATGAGTTGGACCGAAGTGTCTGTGTCCATGCTATATGGCTCTATGACTCCATAATTGAGCCGACGACACTACACAAAGGAACACTTGCAGTGATGTCCTGGACCGGAGATGATTGACTTCCAATAAATTTATTTTTGTATGAGTTCATGACTTGGAACTCACTGTTTGTGTGTGAAATGAAAGCTGAGACAATCAATGATTTCAAAAATCATTTGGACAAGCGCTTTAGCAAATAAACTTGCAGGGCTCAAGGGTTAGAAGACCTGAATGGGACTGATTAGATTGCTCTATAGGATGAGCTGAATGGACTCCTACTGTACAGTTATGTCAATCACTGAAGAAGAAAATTTCCATTTGCAGCACAACAAAGGCAGCATAGGCAGGCTCTGCATAAAAACAGAAAATATTGGGATTGCTTAGCTCAAAGATATAAAAACACTCTACTGAAGATTTGTATATAAAGAAATTGAGTTCAATTTGGCCCCCTCCTCTGCCCTGTTTCTGTCTCAACATGTTTTCATTGGACTAGTGTGACCTCAGGCAACTCAACTTCTGACTTGCTTAATTCTCCACTCCTCTCATTTCCCTAGCCTCTATTTTTATGACAATTGTATCTAAATGTATTCAGTTCTATTGAATGGTTATTGACCCTAACTACAGGGTGAGATTTACACCCAATTGACTGATAACAGATCATGCACCCTCGCCCCCAACTCTGTCTCTCATTAGTATAAGCCTCGGGTTGATATACTGAGGCCAAACCCCAAATTGGCCAATTATGTGCCTCAATCTGCCTTGGCCATGACTTTTCCCATGGCAAAGGGAAATCCTGCCCAAATAGGTAGCCTTGGCAGATTTCTACTAGAAGAGCTGGGGCCATGCAAGGAGGGACTCCCTTTAAGGGTGCTTCTGTGCCCATTGGAAGCATGCTCCTCCCAGCCCAAGTCTAAGCCTCTCCTATATCACCCCTTCCCTTGTCTCTCTCAAATCCAGTCTCCAAATTGCCTCAACCCTTTCATTAAGGTCTCCTGGTCAGGCCTCACCAATACGTTGAACATCCATTCAGGCCAATTTCCAAAACCTCATCTTTTTCAGATTGTGGCTATAGTCCCATCAGTCTCTCTTGGTTGAAGCTGATGCTCCTGGGTCCATTGATTGGCCAGCAGCTCTTTCAGGTTGGCAGCACACTAAGGTCAGACTTCCTCCCCAGATGTGGGTGGAAGTCTTGTCCTGAACTAATTAGTGCTTTGTTGTTTGTAAGATGGCTGTGGGACAGACTGCTTGTTCATGGGTAGGCTCCTGACGTAGGATTAATTGGCAAACATGATGCTCCATAAATCCTGCCCATGAACTTAGTATTTCTCTGGCTAAGTATGTCAAGAATTTTCTGATAATAATTGCTGATTTATTAAGCTAACAAATATATTAAAGTGCATACAGGGAAAGATTTTGTTTCATTTTCACAATTGAAAATTAACTACAATTGTAAAATAGTAAGTGAAGAAATCCTTACCAAATTGTGACTGACAGGCCCTTTTACAAATTTGATCTGATACTTTGCTGAAAAATAACCAAACACAAGGCTAAATGTGGACATCACAGTACTTTTATAATAAGCATCTAGCCTTTGAGTTCATTTGCAAAAAGGAGTTAAAATAATAATTAAATGCACAGCATAATGACAAATTTTGCTTTTATGCACACTTTATTGATAGTTCAGTCCACGATTTATGATTTCAGGACTCTAATGCTGCTGGATGCAAGTGAAGCTACGAGTATCAGCAATGCCCCAGGAAACAGCATATTTCCTTTCTCGCCTCCCTTCACATCTGTCCATCTGTTCTGGTTGTTTTTTTAACAGATTGACTCCAGTGTTGTTCCAGTTTAAAGGTCACATTTTATGTAGCTGGTACATCTGACTGTAACACTTGGAAGCTATCTAGAGTCAATTATTTTGCCATGAAGTGATTGCATAAGTGAACTGTATTGGTGCACACAGGTATATCATCTTCAGGTAGTAACTTCAGCAGGTGCAGAGACAGCTGGCCTTTCCTCACACTATTAACTTCCCTAAGATGCATTCTTCACCATTTGTGCAGCTAGTAACAAAATGCAGAGACATAAGACAACCAGAAGAACCATTATTTACTAATTGCCCAAATGGTTTGGAACTTGTTCTTAAAATATATTGCATGTGCGTGATACTTCTCCAGTTGCACAGACAACTTGGGACAGACAATAAATGATGGGCTTGTCAGACACAGCTCTTGAACGAATAACAAGAAAATGGTTTGCTTTCAGACAATTCAATGCATCAGCTGTTTGAAGATGAAGGTAAAATGGATAACTGATTCTAAGGAAATATTGAATATATAATGCAAACATGTTTTAAAGCACACCTCCAGCCAAACCTCATGAGCATGCATTGCTGAATTTTAAAAGAGATCTTGTGAAAAGCAAGATTCTTATTGGAGCAAGCATTTGGGATGTCAAGGTTGAGGGAACCTTACCACAGTATGTTCTAGCTCTGTACTGGCTGACATTTTGTCAAGAAACATTTCTCCTGCCCTGTTACCAGCAATGCTTTGTTCAATTATACTTCATCCTTACAATATTTTGTAAAATTTACAGTGTGTGCCTCTGGGCTGATGTTTCTAAGTACGCGTGAATGATGAGGCAGACTGAGATAATTTGTGGCCTCTGGGGGTTTGCTGCAGACCATTGCATTCCTCTCCATCTATAAAGCCAGCAGAAGCAATATTTTTTCATTTATCAGAAAAAAAATGCTTTGACAGCTGTGCAGGATTAATGTGCATAGAAATATATAACTTGTTTTAAAAAGCAGTAGAAAGCATCAATTTGATATCCACCAGCTTATCTGTATCTATCTCCACACACTTCAAGCTGTATCTATTCATTGCCATTTCAGTGCAAGGTGTCCTTTTCTCATTGGTGCCATAGCGTGATGAGATATTAGCAATCATGAAAGGCCCCACAAGAGGTGCCTGGGCTGTGAATGGGCTCTAATCCTGAGTATGTTTGCATGTCAATTTGTGCGCAACTTTCATGTCAGGTCCTTAAACCTAAAGGAGTATGGAATCACGTGGGTAAGTACAAGTGTACACAAGCTGGACAGCCGTAAATCAGAGACTCCCTGTATACAGTAACATAGGAAATAGCAGCAGGAATAGACCATTTGGCCCATCAAATCTGCTCCACCATTCAACTAGATCATTTGTTAATCTTGTAACCTAACCCCATTTTCTTGCTGGATGAATCCTAAATAGCCTGTCATTTTGAGACAAGTAACTCTACCCTATTGCTAATGGAAGTTTTTTTCCTTTTCTTGAGTAAGCACAATAGACCCTTTGACGTACTCTGTCTACATTCTCGTACTTTTAGTCAAATCAATCAAATGTCCTCTCAGCCTCCACTGTTACAATCTCAGCCTTCATTACAGCACCAGTTTATGCAAATAATATGCAGCCATAAGAAGATTAATGCCTATTAAGTGATTAAAATAATGTTAATTATACCATTAAAGAATTTGAATTTACTTGAAAATCATTGGAATTGAATGGACATCACTTTGTTTACCTTTTTCCAAATGTGCTTTGAGATCCTTGTGTCAGGCACAGCAAATGGCTTTAACCTTTTGGACATAAATAATTAGATCTTTCGTTTTACAATGCATTTTGTTGCTATATGACATTTTAAAATTGTTACTTTTAGTCCTCTGTTATTGTCTCAGCTTGCTAATTCTGCTCAAATCATGGACGTCTATCTTAATTATTCTGTTATATCTTCCAATTTCTAATTGTAGTTGCTCCTGATCTCATTTTTTGGCCCTAATCTCTTCAGAAGGCAACTTCTCTGAGGATTGTGGTTTGTTTTTACCTTTCACTTTAAAAGTGCATTCCATTCAGCAAGGACTGTGTCTGGCAAACTGTTTATATCCCTCTTCTTTCAATTTATTATGTGCAGTAACTCACTAAAGGTCAGCTTTCCTCAACTCTCAATTGAAATGACAACATTTCTGAACTTTTTACCAGTCAAGCAGCTCACTCACACTTTGAGAACCATGAAAATTAGCCAGATTATAAAAATCTCAATAGACGGTCATTGTATCCAGTATGAAAATTCACAAAAACAAGATTTTAAAATCTTATACAGCAAGACAGTCTTATTATTTCATGTTATCACTTGGTCAGGTCAAAATTATGCATGAAAAGTGAAGATTTTAAAAATAAATCAGTTATTCACTACTATTTAGAGTGACGAGACAAATGTCTGCAGCCATAACATTAATTCTTAACTTTTGTATATTGAAGAAGTTGCATTGTTGAAGTGAATTTCCAAAAACACACTCTGATAGGAAATAATTTTGAGCAACAATGAAACACCTTCTGATAACCATATTGTAAGAGGCAGCAGACCACGGTCCAATCTCATTCGTAAATTCATACATTCATAAGATTTAGAAGCAGAATTAGGCCATTCAGCCCTTTGAGTCTGCACCATCATTCGATCATGGCTGATATACTCCTCACCCCCATTTGCCTGCCTTCTCTCCATATCCCTTCAACTAATTAAAAATTTGTCTAACTCCTCTTAAATTTATTGACTGTCCCAGCATCCACTGCATTTTGAAGTAGTGAATTCCACAGATTCACAACACTTTGGGAGAAGTAGTTTCTCCTCAACTCTGTTTTAAATTTGCTACCCCTTATCCTAAGACTATAACCTCTCATCCTAGAATGACCCACAAGAGGAACAACTGCTCCATGTCTATTTTATCCATACCTTTTATCATCTTAAATACCTCAGCTTGATCTCTCCTCATTCTTCTAAATTGTAGAGATTATAGGCCTAAACAGTTTAATTCTCCTCACATGACAAACCCCTTATCTCTGGGATCAATCTAGTGAACCTCCTCTGAAGTGCTTCCAATGCTACTACATCTTTCTTCAAATAAGGGAACAAAACTGCACACAATACTTCAGGTGCGATCTCACCAATACCTTGTATTGTTGCAACAATACTTCCTTATCTTTATATTCTATTCCTTTAGCTAAAAAAGCCAACTTTCCATTCATTTTCTTTATTCTTTGCTGTACCTGAATGCTAGTTTTCTGCGACTCATGAATAAGTACACATTGATCCCTCTGCACCACAGCACCCTGAAGTATCTCTCCTTTAAGGTATGGCACACTCTGGCACCACACTAGTTACATCTTGCCATCTAGAAAAAAACATTATTGTGATTGTCTTTCTTCTATCCATCAGCCAGTTATCTATCCAGGTTAATAAATTACTCCTAATCCCATGTGATCCAACCTTGTGGATTAATCTTTTGTGCCTTAATGTGCCTTTTGCATGACAATGACATGAGACCTAAAGCAAGCAAACGAGATAACACAGGAAGACAACAACATTTGAACTTCCAGGTCTAATATCAGGAAAGGTACAGGGAAATCAAGACTGAATATTTGTCTAGGTGCAAGGGATGCTGGTCAAATCTGGAATATCTGCTGAACAGTGAGTTTTCTGGGAATAGGCAGAATTTGGACATGAGAGATGCCATGGAGTGGGGTAGGTGAATAATGAGCTTAAAAATGTGTTGCTGGGAAAGCGCAGCAGGTCAGGCAGCATCAAAGGAACAGGAGAATCGACATTTCGGGCATAAACCCTTCTTCAGGAATGAGGAGGGTGTGCCAAGCAGGCTAAGATAAAAGGTAGGGAGGAGGGACCTGGGGGAGGGGCGTTGGGAATACGATAGGTGGAAGGAGGTTAAGGTGAGGGTGATAGGCCGGAGAGGAGGTGGGGGCGAAGAGGTCGGGAAGAAGATTGCAGGTCAAGAAGGTGGTGCTGAGTCTGAGGGTTGGGACTGAGAAAAGGTGGGGGGAGGGGAAATGAGGAAGCTGGAGAAATCTGCATTCATTCCTTGTGATTGGAGGGTTCCTAGGCGGAAGATGAGGCGCTCTTCCTCCAGGCGTTGTGTTGCCATGGTCTGGTGATTGAGGAGGCCAATGACCTGCATGTCCTTGGTGGAGTGGGATTGCGAGTTAAAGTGTTCAGCCATGGGGCGGTTGGGTTGGTTGGTTGATGCGGGTGTCCCAGAGGTGTTCCCTGAAATGTTCCGCAAGTAGGCGGCCTGTCTCCCCAATGTATAGGAGGCCACATCGGGTGCAGCGGATGCAGTAAATGATGTGTGTGGAGGTGCAGGTGAATTTCTGATGGATATGAAAGGATCCCTTGGGGCCTTGGAGGGAAGTGAGAGGGGAGGTGTGGGTGCAAGTTTTGCATTTCTTGCTGTTGCAAGGGAAGGTGCCGGGAGTGGAGGTTGGGTTGGTGGGGGTGTGGATCTGACAAGGGAGTCGCGGAGGGAGTGGTCTTTCCGGAATGCAGATAGGGGTGGGGAGGGAAATATATCTTTGTGGTGGGGTCTGTTTGGAGATGGTGGAAATAACGAAGGATGATACGATGTATCTGGAGGTTGGTGGGGTGGTAGGTGAGGACCAGTGGGGTTCTGTCCTGGTAGCGATTGGAGGGGCGGGGTTCAAGGGCGTAGGAGCGGGAAGTGGAGGAGATGCGGTGGAGAGCATCGTCAACCACGTCTGAGGGGAAATTGCGGTCTTTGAAGAAGGAAGCCATCTGGATTGTTCGGTATTGGAATTGGTCCTCCTGGGAGCAGATGCGGCTCCTATTAAACTAGGAGAAAGTGAGGACTGTAAATGCTGGAGAATGGAGTTAAGAGTGTGGTGCTAGAAAAGCACAGCAGGTCAGGCAGCATCCAAGGAGCAAGAGAATTGACGTTTCAAGTATAAGCCTGATTCCTGATGAAGGGATCTAACACAGCAAGCCCCCCAGAACTTGTTATTAAGAACCAATAAACCTATCCCCTTGCCCCTGCAAACCAAAATCACACCCTTCCCCTTCTTTTTCTTCAGCAATCAATAACCAACTCCATCTGAGGAACCACCAACAGTCTGCCCCCTTCCCCTCACTCCACCCCCAAACACGCCATGACACCAGACTCTCCTCTGCAATGGCCTCAACAACCTCCCCAAAGAACCTTCACACCCTGCTCACCCAAGCTACAATAAACACTCCAACACTTAACCAACACATTTCTCAGCGAGCATCTTGGCACCACACCCAATCTGGTATCCTGTTTATTGGCACTCTAAACTCACAATTACCTTATTAAGAAATCCTTTCACAGAAGCTGTCAAAGTTACTGTCAGGGCTGCAGACATTTACACCACAGGAGGAGGAACTACTACTGTGAAAATGGAACTTTGCTCACCTCTTCTCCTTTATGCTGTACTACAGGGACATCATTGGATTGAAGGTATGCTCTACATTTCTGCAGGATCTGTGTTCGGAATTTCCTGCCATAAACATGGAGCTCATTGTGAAAAACAAGGAGCAGAATGGTAATGTGACCAAATTGTCACTGCTGAAAAAATTTGGCTAAACACGTTTTTTACAATTGCATTGCTTTTCATCAGTCCTTGCTGAGCAAAAATTAGCTTTTGTAATTCTTATATTATAACAGTGACTGCACATCAAAAGGTGTTCCTTAGCTGTAAAGCACCATGCAAAGTGCTATCTATAAATACAAGTTATTTTTTTCTTGAACCTTGTTGGCATAACCTTCTATTCCTTTCTCCTTAAATTATCCTTGATTGATGAAGGCAGGGTGATGGTTATTGTCTACATTGACATTAGCAAAACTTTGAGAATGTCCCTCATGGCAGGTTAATACAGAAGGGGAGATCACATGATTCCATAGTCAGCTGGTAAGAATATACAAAACTGGCTTGGTCATAGTAGACAAAGGGTAACGGTGGAAGGATGTTTTTCTGACTGGAGACCTGTGACCAATGGTGTTCCTCAGGGATTAATGCCGGGACCTTTGGTGTTTACAATACATAAAAATGATTTGGAAGAGAATGTAAGTGGTCTGATTAGTAAGTTTGCAGATGACACAAAGATTGGGGGAGCTGCAGATGATGAGGAGGATTGCTAGAGGATACACAACATAAATAGGCTGGAGACTTGGGCAGAGAAATGGCAGATGGAATTTAATCCAGACAAATGTTAGGTGTGCATTTTGGAATATTTAATGCAGGAAGGAAACATATAGTAAATGACACAACCCTGAGAAGCATTAACATACAAAGGGATCCAAACTTGATTTGTTTTCACTTGAAGTTTGGAGGTTGAGGGGCGACTTGGTAGAAGTTTGCAAAATTGTGAGAGGCATGGACTGAATGGATCATCTGAGTCATTTTCCCCCAAGGTAGAAATGTCATTACTAGGGGACATAGGTCTAAGGTCAAGGAGAGAAAGTTTAAAGGAGATGTGAGAGGCAGAATATCTTACACGGAGGGTAATAAGTGCCTGGAATACACTGCCTGAGGAAATGGTAGAAGCAGATAGAAGATGAATGTTCAAGAGGCATCTTGACAAATACATGAATAGGTAGGAATAGAGGGATACAGATCACACTAGGGCAAAAGTTTAGTTTACAAAGGCATCATGTGTTGGCACAGGTTTGGTGGGCAGAAGGGCCTGTTCCTGTGTTCCTGTTCTTCAATGTTTACCTAGTAGTGCCATTTACCTTGATTTCTTGTAGTCACAAGTTCCATCATCAAAACACTTTCTGGGTAATCAAATAAAGTAAATATATGGGTTGGCTTGTACACAAACAGCAATTATTACCCAATGTAAAGGAGAGACCGGCACATTAAATCGAGCTCTGCCCTACACATACTGAGAAATGCAATATTTCTTCCTCCTATCATCGAGAACTATGTTTTAAACATAATTGACTGTCTCCTGCTGTTAGATCAGAATATCATCTGGCTGTGTCTGTTCACAAGAATAAAATAACACATCTCCTGCCTATTTTACTGGCAATGTTACCACAAATTTGTCTGTAGTATTATGCAGAACTGGATCAGATAATCCTGAAATCTATTACCTGTCTTGTAATTGGGTGTCTATTAAATTCCTTCTTTGTTGAATTTTCTGTCCAGTTCCATAAAGATTCAGCAGAATACTCACTATTCTCCAAAACCACCTACAGCAATTGTTTTTCAACTTGATGAATTGACATATTCTTCCGATGCACGGTATCATCTTGCAGAAATCATAAGTTTCATTCTAATCTACATCCACTTTATATCTACCAAGATATCTGAAATCCTTTCAATTAATGCAACACTGCTTTCAGGCCAATAACAATATTGCAAAGGCTATCATCAGTAACTTTAACATCTCAGTGAAATATTTCCCAAAAGTGGAATGCAATGCCCACATGGAGGGAATTTCAAATCTTACTATATTTGAACATGGACAGCTTCAGTATTTGGGGAGTCACAAATGGTGCTGAACACTGTCCAATCATTGGCGAACATCATCACATCTGACCTTATGATAGAGGGAAGGTCATTGATGAAGCAACTGAAGATGGTTGAGCTTAGGACACTACCCTGAGGAACGCCAGTAGAGATAACCCAGATCTGAGATGACTGATTCCCAACAATCACAACCATTTTCCTGTCTGCCAGGTATGACTCCAACAAACGAAGAGTTTGCCCCCTGACTCCCATTGATTTCAATCCTGCTAGGGCTCCTGGATGCCACACCTGATTGATTATCAAGGGCTGTCACTTTTACTTCTCCTCTGGACTTCAGCTCTTTTACAGCTTTGGTTCAAACAAGGACAATGAGGTCAGGAGCTGAGAGGCCCTGGTGGAACCCAAACTGAGCATCAGTGAGCTGGTTATTGCTGCCAATGCTTTAGCCTTACCTTTCGCACTGAGCGTTGAGACTTTGTATCAATTGATGCAACTGAGTAGCTTGATAGGCCATTTCAGAGATCAGTTAAGACTGGCCAGACTGGGTGAGAATGACAGATTTCCTTCCCTGAAGGTGAGCCAAATATGTTTTCTGACAATCGACAGTGGTTTCATGGTCATCAGTAGATGGTTAATTCCAGAATTTTTTTATTGAATTCAAATTCCACCATCTGCTGTGGCAGGATCCAAATCTGGCTCCCCAGAACATTACTGAAAAATGTGTTGCTGGAAAAGCGCAGCAGGAATCCTGAAGAAGGGCTTATACCCGAAACGTCAATTCTCCTGCTCCTTGGATGCTGCCTGACCTGCTGCACTTTTCCTGCAGCACATTTTTCAGCTCTGATCTCCAGCAACTGCAGCCCTCATTTTCCCCAGAACATTAGCTGAGTTTCTGGATTAATTGTCTAGCAATAATACCTCTAGGCCACTACGTTCCCTCAATTAAAGGCATTAATCTTTGTATGACACACACGCAAAAATACAAAGCAGGAACAAACAAACAGAGAATAATGTTGTTTCTCACCTCCAACAATCTTTAATATCCAAAGACACAATAGCAGTGCGCAATATCTTCATTTAATTACACAAGTGGACCTCATTACATCAAAGTGAGGTACTGAAAAATTAGTCAGCGTATACATGAAACTTCATAGGGTACAGTAATTAAGCTGCAGGACAAGTAATTATTAATTCTATCTCAGAGTACTTCCGCTCAACTTGCATATGATCAGCACCTTGAAAAGATAGTTAACCCAACAACAGTATGATGTACAGCATCAAACCAAGGTCCGACCTGCCCCCTCAGCAAAAGCTCTCAAGACATCACAATGTCACAGAAGTGTAGGGGTATTCTACCGATTATCCAATCAATTTATACCCCTCAGTCAGCAAGAACAAAGTACATTCTCTGGTTATTACCACATCACTGTGAATGGACACTTGATGCTTCTAATTTTGCTGTCTCACTTCAGACGTTATGTTATTGACTAACCTAAAAAAAATTTAGTTGACTAAAATGCAATGTGGGAAATGCTGAAAGGTGCTATATACATTGCAGCTTCAACTAGGAGAAAGTGAGGCCAGGCAGCATCCGAGGAGCAGGAAAATCAATATTTCAGTACCTCACTTGCTGTGCTTTCCCAGCAACACACTCTCAACTCTGATCTCCAGCATCTGCAGTCCTCACTTTCTCCCAGTTGATTTCAACCCTACTGCGAAGCCTCTCCCAAGGATACCTACCTTGAAGAAGTTCTCTTCTTCTCTCTACAATTCCTGGTGAAGGGTTATGCCAGAAACATCTATTCTCCTGCTCCTCAGATGATGCCTGGCCTGCACAGTTTACTTCAATACAATATAGTGATTTAATAGAACAAGCAGAAAAATACAATTGTAAAGTTTTATTATTAAATGGTGTGCAGTCCAAAACTAACCTCTTAAACAGGTTTTTTTCTCTAATAACGGAGGCTAACCTTCACCCCAGGGATAATCCTATAATTCTGTTGCTGTAATTTATTGCAATTAAAACTGTCCCTCCAACAATTTCTTCCAGATGGTTCTCGTCATGTGCTCTATTTCACTGGTGCTGCACACCACTGAGAGATTTCAAATTTTTCTTTCATGTGGACATAATCAGGTGTCCGGAACAAAAAAGAATAATTATGTAAAGAAAATTAGATTGCCTCAGTGTGAGAAAAATACATACAGAAATGTAAGTGAACTGTGAGCTGTCCAATTGCCAATTTTTCTGGAAAGATTTTCTTTTTTTTGCACAATCTGCAGTCTTTGGTGAATAATGGACCAAATTGGTTCTTTACTCTATGATGTGGGGATGATGAAGTGCCTGTGATCTGCAGATGTACTCATCAAGGCAAGAAGGAGAATGGTGCTGTTTTTTGTAACAACATAAACACAACTAAGACAGAAACAGAAATAATGAACAAAGAACAAAGAAAATTTACAGCCCAGGAACAGGCCCTTCGGCCCTCCAAGTCTGGGCTGATCCAAATGTACTGTCTAAACCTGTTGGTCAATTCCTAAGCACCTGTATACCTCTGCTCCACAGCTACCCATGCATTTATCCAGGCGCATCTTAAATTAATCTACCGTGCTTGCCTCTACCATCTCTGCTGGCAACGCGTTCCAAATGCCCATCACCCTCTGTGTGAAGTACTTGCCGCGTGTATCCCCCTTAAACTTTCCACCTCTCACCTTGAAAGTGTGAGCTCTCGTTATTGAATCCTCCCTGGGCAAAAGCTTGTCTCTATCCACCCTGTCTATACCCTTCATGATTTTATAAACCTCAATCAGGTTCGCCCTCAATCTCCTTTTTTCGAGTGAAAATAAACCTTACCTACTCAACCTCTCTTCATAGCTAGCACCTTCCATACCAGGCAACATCCTCGTAAACCTTCTCTGCACCCTCTCCAAAGCGTCCACATCCTTTTGGTAATGTGGCGACCAGAACTGTGCACAGTATTCTAAATGAGGCCGAATCAATGTCTTGTACAATGTTAACATGACTTGCCAGCTTTTATACTCAATACCCCGTCCAATGAAGGCAAGCATACTATATGCTTTCTTGGCCACTCTATCCACCTGTGCAGCAACCTTCAGAGTACAATGGACCTGCACTCCCAGATCTCTCTGCCCATCAACTTTTCCAAGGCTCTTCCATTCATTGTATAATTCGCTCTAGAATTAGTATTGCCTAAATGCATCATCTCACATTTGTCTGGATTGAAAACCATTTGCCACTTTTCCACCCAATTTTCCAGTCTATCTATATCCTCCTGCAATCTCTGACAGTCCCTTATGCTTTCTGCTACTCCACCAATCTTCATGTCATAGATGGAGATACTCAGCAGTTCTGTCAGCCTCAGTGGGAAGAAAATAACACTAAAATTTCAAGTCTGGTGATTCCTTCTTCAGAACCAAATCAGAATTCTTGGGAATCCAAATTATTTTAGCTAACGAGTTATCTCAGCTTTAATTTGTTGAATGCTTGCAGATCTGAAAACGGCATTATGTTTTATGGCATGGTGGCTCAGTGATTAGCACTTATGCCTCACAACACCTGAGACCCGGGTTCAATTCCAGCCTCAGGTGACTATCTGTGTGGAGGTTGCACATTGTCTGCATGGGTTTCTTCTGGTTGCTCTGGTTGTCTCCCACAGTTCAAAGTTGTGCAGGTTAGGTGGATTAGCCATGCTAAACTGCCCACAGTGTCAAGGGATGAGCAGGTTAGGTGGGTTAGCTGTGGGGATATGGGAGAGGGTTGGGTTGGAGTGCAATGCTCTTTAAAGATTCAGTGTGGACTCGATGGGCCAAATGGCCTGCTTCCAATCTGTAGTGATTCTATGACTTATGTGGAATACAGTTATAATCAGATAACCTTAGTGCTACTTTAAAAAAAAGGTACTTCTAATTCGTCAATCATATTAACATTATGGAAGATTCTCAAAAGAAAATGTCAGGAAATGCATTCTGCATTTAACAATATTCAAAGGTTATTTGTCCCGCTGTGACATTGGGCTGAGTCTTCCATATTCTGGCTCAATATGAAGAGTGTTACGAAGGGATCTTCTCCGTTGGGCAAGGCAATAATCCTCACACGATCTTCCAATGCTCACCTTATTAATAATCCACCTAGGCTTCTCAGCAGCCTTCTCCATGAGTTAAGCACTCAAAGGGCAGATATGCTCATCACTGCCTGAACCTTTCAGCGTTCATGCCTTGGACACTATATTAAAAGCTGCATTGTGCACCAGTTCAGATGCTACAAGCAAGGCACGATAATTCCAGGTGAGTTGTTCAAACACTACGAAAGGGAAGCTGGCAAATCTGTTGGCCTACAGAGACCTGGAGGTCCTGGTGGATGGGATGATGGAAAGCAGGGTCATCCTCTTTCCTCAGGATGGCCAGAGAAAGCTAAGAAAGTGACCATCCGGGTCAGTGCTTGTTTTTATCATCAGACAAAGTGCACAGCAATGCAATATGATCTCATCATGGAAACTGATAAAGAAGATAAACGTTAATGGATTCAGGGTAACTTGGCAAGTTTGATCCAAAATTGGTTTAGTAACAGGAGACAGAAGGTGGAGGTAGCAGCCTGTTTGTGTGTCTGGAACCTGAAGTGCAGTGATCTACCACAGAAATTAGTACCAAATCCATTATTGTTTGTGATATTCAGACATGATGTAGATGAGATGATGGGAGGATAATAAGTAAGTTTGCAGATGACACAAAGATTGGCCGAGTGTTGACAGTGAAGTGGAAGGCTTTCGGAGCGACGTTCCTTCATCAGGTGATAGTCCTGATGAAGGAGCGTCGCTCCAAATGCTAGTGTGCTTCCAATTAAACCTGTTGAACTATAACCTGGTGTTGTGTGATTTTTAACTTTGTACACCCCAGTCCAACACCAGCATCTCCAAATCATGAACATTATGTGGGGCATGGACTGGGTGAATAGAAAACAAGGGGTTATAAATTTAAAAAGTGAAAGGCAGGAGATTTAGAGGGGATTTGAAGAAAATCATTTTCATGTAGAAATTGATGGGGTTCTGAAATACACTGCGTGGGAGGGCATTTGAGGTGGGAAAACTCATAAGCTTATAAAGTACTTGTATGAGCACTTGAAATGTTATAACTTTCAAGGCTATTGACATCGTGCAGGAAAGTGTGACTAGAATAGGTAACAGTATATTTTTATGTACCATCCTGACAAATGCCAACTTGTCAAACCTTCTTTTACAATAAGTTCCAAATCTATGCCTCTATCACTTAGTAGAACAAGGACAGCAGGTATACGGAAACGGTACCATTTGATAGTTCCTCTTCACATCATACACTATTTTGATTTTGAAAATCAAATCATTTTTCCAAAGTCCAGAAATTTTCAATGTGATAGCAATTCTGATATAACAGTTCCACACAGATTGCATTGCTTCAAAAACCCAGCCCAAGTAGAATTAGGGAGGGACAGATAAAAGTAGTCTTTCTTTGTTAAGTCCGAAGTGGATGTTCCCATTTTCTCATGTGAAATGTCATTGAATCTTCCCACAACTTGATACCAATAAGCCAGTCTGATAGCAGAGATTAATTATTGCTTGAGGAAGGTACTAGAAAATTAGAGCAGTGATTATCAGCCTACATACAAATGGAAGTTAATCCGTGTCATCATTGAAAATTCAAAGAAGTCATCACTCCTGTTGTTGGCATAATTCTGCTTTCACCATATAACATTTCATACAGGTAAGACAGATCACAGTGAACAACATAAAGTGCTTCCCCATCTATTATCTTAATGGAAAAGCTGACACAAGTATCCAAAAATTGGTGTGTAAAGGTTATTTTCAGAAAATTTAAGTGTTCATTTTCTATTCAGCTGGGAATGCTATAATATATGTAGTGTTGCTTCTGCTACAAAGAGACTACAGGAACTCAACTTTAGAACAGGCTCTGGACATGGAGACAAATACAAAGCTTTATTCTGTTCCTCATTGTTTCTTATTCACTTAGAAAGAACTCCTTATAGTCTGTGTGGTCAACTTATTACAAAAAGGTTGTTGATGCATTGCAAGGCATATCAAAATATCAAGAACAATAGTGGATGAGAAAATTATCTAGTTATCTAGCAAGAAATTGTATGTCTGCTTTAATGAAGAATTGCAAGTTTAATATCAACTTTGCTATTTTGCTTCATAATTCTTGTTGAAAATTGTTTGATCAAAGTAACCATTCAAAAGCACAAGTTGAAAAAAATACGCTAGTCATTTTATTGAATGTAGAAGCTTGAAATTGCTGCCGTACTCTTGCTCGGCATTATTTGGGTTGATCTGAATACATAGTGAATGGGGTCACTACTGGTTAACACCAATTTAATAAATCTGAATTATTGTTATATTTCACCTGATGTCATGGGAGTCACAAACGCTTGTCACAGCTCAAATCTCCATCTCATCACCGAAGTTCCCACTGGGAACAAAATAACGATTGCCTCGCAAATCGTACTGATAAAGGTATTTCTGCAGCACTATAAACAAATTGGAAAAACCATCAACCAGTACAAATCAAAACAATAAGTCATCCAAAATGGTGCCGAATCAGTCAACACAGAATGAAAACAAACTGCTTTTTTTTGCACTGGTCGGCGCAGATGCCAGATTCTGAGCCTACTCAATATACAGCTACCAATAACATTGACGACACACATCAAAAATTGTGTCATTCAAGCAAAATTCATTCCACTTAACCTACAGGAACCTAAGTGTATTTTAAATTGCTGTGATTACATTTTTCTTTTCAGATTGCCCATGTCCCAGGGCATGAAAATGTTACAACGGGACTACAGTTTCGATTACTCAGTTGGTATTTACCACCTATCACCCATCCATTTAAAACGTGACCTACTCTATCTATGCAATTGATGCCTGAACATTATGTACATGCAGTCAAATTCAATTTTCACCAATGTTCCTTCGAAGGTCACATTTTAGTTTCAAATTGCAGACAAATTTTGTCCTTGTCTTGGTTGCTTTTTTGTTCTTTGTCCCACAAATATTTGTCTTTCTTGGATTCTGCTGAGATGCAATCTTCTGTTTTGTCAAATTCATAAATTGTAAGACAGTGTGTCCTTTGTTTTCCAAGTACACTTGTTTTTAAAGAATGCTGGTATGTTACATTTTATTTGTGAATTTTTGAAACCAAGTTTGAGCTTTCACTTTGATTAAAACCCCAATGTCCCAGGCCCTTTGCTCACACATTCCTCCAAACTTCACCTGAGAAGGAGCCACCTCACCCTTGAGGATACCAGCTGCCTGGAAAATATGCCAGACTACCAACCCAGCTTGGGCATGTCGCTACCACTGGTAAAATTGTGGCAACTGAATGTTCATTAACTATCCACTTAAGGATCCCAACAGGTCCCAAGAGTGAGCAGGACACCCAACACCTTTACCACTCTGTGTGAAATGGGAAACTGGCTGGAGATTAGCAGTTGGCATTGGCAAGCTACACACTGCATTTTATGTGACTCTGCCTTCAGACGTACATCTGGAGGGCCAAAGGACTCAGCTCCAAGTGATCAAAATTGTGCGCATTTAGAGAAATGCTTTGCCTCAGATGCTCAACCTTCATACTGAATGCATGCCATGAACACATGGGGAAATTGAAAAAAAAAACAATGTTTTGGAGAACATTCCTTGATATACCTAAGAGTTGTAGCTTGGTGCAACTGGTTTAATACAGCTGAAAACAGATTTGTCAATAAAAGAAGCATTTTTAATGAAAATAATTAGACATTGAATTGCCCTAAAGTTAATTTATGCAGAAGCAAAATAGCAGTAAAACTTGTGAATGGCACATATTGACCCAATTCATGTTGCCTACTACAAAATGAAGTTCAGAACGGTCAATACATTCATTTTCAATTACTTCTGTTTTATTCTAACTGGATATGTAAATATATTGTGGTACAATGGTTAGTATCTTAAAATTCATATAAAAATTACATTCAAAATCCCTTTAAAATGTGTCTATTGATGATGTCCAATATATAAGCATAATTTTCAGAGTTTCTTCAAATGCTATTCAATAAACATATGATTAATAAGCCCTCGGAGCAGAGACATGCTAGCTTCTAATGCAATGTTTTAAAATTAGCACAAAGAATTGCAGAAGCTCAATTTGCATTTAATGACCTTCTCCACATCTTTTGGGAAAATGGTACTGGAAAAATTAGAGCAACTAAGCTAAAACTTGACTCTAAATATTGCTTTATGCAGGGAAAGTGGTTTTTGGGTAAGGCATGTTGCTTTTAATCTCCATTCACTGTATTTGACCCTTTGTGGATCAGCACAGATTCCTTTCAGTTTGTTGCATGTGTATACAATGTAAATGAATTGCTTTGCATGCATGGCCAGTGTGGTATAATGAGATTCGCGTAAATCATGAAGATGCATCTGATAACATAACTCTGAAATCAGTAAGACAGATCTAGATCACCAGTCTAGATCAAACATGTGAAACAAAAGGCTTAGACATAGCACTCAAGTGTTGTATTTGGTAAAACATTAGAGTTAAGGAGAGTTACAATCCATAAGGGTTTGAAGAACCTTAGTCAAACATAAGGAATAGGGAGCTCAGAGACAGTTTATGTGCAGACACCTGCATCTGAGATACTCCAGAGAGGTATCTCAGTATGCTTGTAGCAATATTGGCTTGAAGAACATGTTTATCCTCCACATAGCTCTTGAATCTGAGGGAATGTTAGATTGGTATGACAGAAGAAGGTGGGCTGGGGTTGCTGAGAGAATTAGAGAGTGGAAGACAAAAGAGAGTTTTGACAAGCAGATATGTCTAAAGGAAAGATTGAATTACAGTGCTGAAGAAATGGGTCGGGGGAAGTGAAAGAAGGAAATAGTTAGGAAGAAAATGAATAGAACAGAGTTGTTATGAAGTTGAAAGCGTACCTTTAAGATAGAGTGAATGCTGTTTTGCACTGAGAACTGACAAGCACCTGCCACATGACTAACTAGCTGTCCCAGAGTGTACTGGAAAATTCAAAATATGTAACATTTGACTGTGAAATAGATACTTGACTTGGTTGCTGCTCTGTCAACAATTTGAATTTAACTAATCAGTTTAAATTATGCTGCATATACTAAAATGCAATCCAGTTCAAATTTATTGTTTTGTAAACATCGAACCAATAAAACAATCCGATGTTGGTGGTATAAAAAAGGCAGGCAGTTTGAAAGTCAAAGCAACTGCCATTGAGAAAGACCCAAGGTATTGGTACATTCCCTATCAAAAGGTACCTTTACATGTGAAACATATTTGCAGTAAAAAGAAACACAATGACCCAGATCTTCAGCCGAAGGAAGTAAGACACCAAAGACGACAACCACTGTATGGTTTTGAAATTAAGTAGATGTAATTTTAATAAGAGTTTTATTGTAACAGTATATTGTTATAGAGTTGGAGGCAGATACTAAGCAGTTAAATGAAAGGGGGGCTTAGAGTTGTGATTAATTGCTGTTTAATGTTTACTATTAGATTTAAAGAATAAATTGATTTTTTTTTTAAATAGTGGAATTTGGGAGTTCTCTGTCACTCATATTTTAACATATTTTGAGCTTTTCTGGGTGTTTGGTTTAATTAGCAAAAGGGTTCACCACCGTGTCGTAACAGAGATCAAAGGACTCAGAAGCAGAATGAAGAATGAGAGTAGAGTAGTTGGAGGTTCAGGGGACTGGAAGTATATAGGGGGAGATTAGGTATTGTGAAGAGGAGAGTCACACAACAGGTTACTGATGTAGATAATAGGTGACCTGGAACATGCTAAGTACGATTGTAGGTTGGTCAGAGAGTGAGGCGAGGGTATGGATTGCCAATTAAGTGAAGGGAAGTGTGTGTATGTGTGTGAGAGAGAGATGTTGGTCGTTGGGTTCATGTGCTTGGATCATAGAAACATTGAAAACAGGAGTGAAGTAGGTGTTTCAGCTTTTGGAGCCTGTTCTACCATTCAATCCAATCAAGCCTGATTGTCCATCTCTGTGCCCTGTTCCCATCCTGCCCTCACCCCCCCGGCATACTCTTTGATCCTTTTAGACTCAAGAACTATGTCTGATTCCTTCTTAAAACAAAAATCAACATTTTGGTCTCAACCTGTTTCTGTGTGAAAGAATTCCACAGGCTCACCATTCTGTGAGGAAAGAAATGGCTGAGCATTTCATTCCTAAATGGTCTACCCCATATCCTTAGACTGTGGTCCATATTTCTCGACTCCCAGTCATTGTTAGCATTCTCCCTGCTGTTACCCTGTCTTTTCCTATTAGAATTTTACAGGTTTCTATGTGATTCCCCTCTCATTCTTAACTCTAGTGAGGTTGTTCTAACTGATCCATTGTCCCTTCATGTGTCAGTTCTGCCATCCCAGATATCAGTTTGGTAGCTGTTTGTTGCTATTGCTCCATAGCCAGAATATCAGGGAATATATCAAGCCACGATTTATGAGGTGTTGGGTTGAAGTGGGTTGGTGATGAATTAGTTTCAGTTCATCAGTTATGCCCCAGGCATTAGAACAGTTTTAATTCATGGATGAGTTGGGCTGAAGAGTCTGTTTCCATTCTGTCTGACACTCTGACTCTGTAACCTTGAACGCTTCCTGGGCGATTATTGTTGAGACATGTTGGGATTTCTGCAAGCTCCCACTGAATTATTCCAATTTACCCCTGTGTGGTGATGATCTTTCCTGTCAGAATTTCTGGACTACCTACTTTTTTCTACCTACCATTGTGGACATCGGACTTCTGCTACATAGCACCCAAAATCTGGCCTGCAGCATGAACTAGATCCTCCTTCATATCTTCTATCTACTACCTGTAGTTCAAACTCACCCAGTGACTATCATCTCAAAGCAAGTGGGAGGTATGGCTCAGATCCAATCCAAATTCAGAATTTTTAAAAATATGTCAGTGTTATCGCCAACCTCAATTTAAACTGCACCTTGCTCTTCTGAACCCATCAAAAAACTGTTTATTTCCTTGGACAGGAAATAAAAATGATGGCTATTGCAAAAACAAATCAGCAATATATAAAAATGTGTTTGAAGGAGCATTAAGGAAAATGAATTTCTCTCAGGTGGATTGACTGAAGTCTACAATCTATTATATTCCTATTTATTACAAATGTCAACTCACACTTTTCTTTGTGGATAATGACTGCTCTGATTTGGATGGTGCAAGCTCGCTCCCTAATAAGAAAGAGATTTCACATAATAGGCACAAATTTAAAAAAAACAACTTTCAAACTGTCAAAACACCATCACTCCTGCACAAAAAGGACATGGCCCATCTCACATGATAGTAATGCAGTAATTTTTACATCAACCTCTTCTGACATGTTATGACACACTTCTGGAGCAAATTTGAACCCAGATGTTTTGGCCCAGAAATACGGGTACTCCAGTGCCACAAGCGTCTAAATGGTACAAATATTTCTGTAATCACCCTGGACAGACACATTATGACACACAGTTCTGAGTCAGGTAAGCGTTGGGCTCAGATGTCGCTGTATTCCCTTCTGCCACCGCCAGTGCTGGACCCAACTAACAATGAAGTCGCCAATACTCAGGCACCACCTTCTGCCACTGGGCCTACCTTCCCGATGTCATCTCTGCCGATGTAGCAGACCCAGTCACCAATTCCAAGTCCTGTTCTTGCTCTGGAAAAGTAAACAGGGGCTCACTCTCCTCCACAGTAGGCCCGCCCAAAGTCTGTGCCTAGAGCCAGGCTCGAGATCTGAGATGGGGGGGTAGGCCCACTCGAGGTTCATGCACTGGGGTCTCACTACCAATGATGTCCAAAAGGGAGAAAAGTGAAAAGAAAAGCTGTTGGAATGGATGGGCTACGGCACAGAATCCCTCTGCCACTTTGGATTCCTCACTTGGGTTGAGAAACGTGATATCTTCTACCATGCTAACAATCTTGACCCTTGGTTGAGAGAGATATTTTCCTACTGTGAGACAAAGGGAGTATAATGTAAAGGAAATGGTCTTAGTGGTGATGCCACCATAGAAGTGGTGATACGGTGAGAATGAGAGAACAGGAAGTGCAGAGAGCAGAAAAAAATGATTGCTTGGGAGGATAAAGTGGATAAGAACTTTGCTGCATGCCATAGTAACTGTTGTAATCTATGATCCTTGGTTAGATTGAATCTAGTGGAAAAGTTTGAGTAAGTAGTGGTGGCCTTGTGATTGTGAGGTAACAGAGAGAAAATGTTGTGTCTAGCCTTGTGGAGTGCAGAGGTTATTAAGTTTATTTCAGTATTGTTAGGCATTTCTTTGACAACACATTGATCCAGGCCACTATCTCCAACAAGGCAAGCTACATCTGGTGGCATGGTCTCCTTTAGCGGTCTGAAAGAAAGTGCACCACCTTTCTTTTGTTCAACCTATTCACAAATATCTCCAGGTTCCTGTTGGCAAAACAAGGAGCTTACTTGGTTTACTGAATAAGGGTGTAAGACCACAGAGTGATTGTCAGTTTATGGCTTGCCATGCCTGTAATGGGGTGAAGCTGGAGTTTAAACATGGTATCAGCAAAGTTGTACTGAGTAGTTCTGCCTATCATGTTGCACCTTTGCACCAGAGACCTATTGTATAATTAATGAGCTGAAAAGCAGATAATTGCATGAGAAAACTCAATACAGATATGGCAGACTATCTGATATAAATCTCACCAAAGAAAAATCTTACCCAAAATATAGGAAAATTCAGCCCCTCAAAGCAGAAATCAAGGCTGGCACTGTTGGAAGTGCTAACCTGTCAATGTTAAATCATGCCTTCTTTCTCAGTTGGACGCAAAAAATGCTAAAGTATAAAAAATGGTCCCCACTATAAGAACATCTGACTTGCGAATGTTCATACTTATGAACAAATATCTCTCTCAACAAGCGTGTATTAACATTAATTATAAAACTCTGACATGCATATGTTTCCTCATACTTGCAAACGACTATCTTGTATTGCACTGTATTATGTTCCGATTTGCGTACAGATCTGCCTGCAAAAGTGCTCAAGGACACAACCCATTCATAACCTGGGTACTGCCTGCTTTCAAAGACTGAATCAAAGAGTTCTCCCCAATCTTTTGACCAATACTTATCCCTCAATCAACCAATATTACTACTTCATTAGTTACTTTTTAATTGTTTTAATTAGTCAAGTTGTAGTTTTTAATGAAAAAGAAACAAACATCACCATCAATTATCTGGTCACCATTATATTGTTTTTCTGGGAGCTTGCCATGTGCAAATTGTCTGCTGCATTTTTTACATTACAACATTATTTCATTGGCTGTGAACGACTTTAGGACATTTGTGGTGATGAAGGTGCTATATAAATGCCAGTCATTTTTTCTCTCTCTCTTTAGCCCTCATTCATGAGTGCTCTACTCAGGAAATATCAGCAGAAAAAAAATAGTTTTCACTGATTTATACTCAGGATTATGATCAGTCATAATATATTTCATGATACTTATGCAATGATGTTCTTGGGCTCTTTCTTGCTCCAGTAGATTGTATAAATGGGATGTGTTCATCTCTATTGAGACCATGAAGGATTGTCATTATCATTGAGTGTATAAGCAACAACAATGCTAATTAAAGGCTATAACAGAATGCTTCAGCTGAATGCATTGATTAGACTGCTCTGGTACTAATTAGTGGTACATTTTGCAACATCAGAAAATAAGCAAATCTAACCTCCAGAATACTTTTTTGTAAATGTCTCAATTTTTTCCTTGATCATATAGTAGAGGGTTCAAATGAGGTTATGCAATGCTAAGTCACAATATTCTTATGAAACATTCTTTACTGCTTATTTGATGGAGATATCAACTCATTTGGTTTAGCTTATTGAAAACTTTGTTAAAATAATTACTTCATGTGGATCGATTAACGATTTCAAATGCTGAAATCACATCATGCAATTTGACCCAGCAGTTTTTTGGAATGGCAGAAAGGTTACTAATAGAAAGAGATGATGGAGTAGACATTAATGCTGAATTTAAGGACTTCTGTGCTGCCGCCTGGAAGGTTTAGATCTGTGAAACAACAAAGTCAACTAAATAACATTCTCAATCCCGTCTAAAAAATAGCTAAACTTCAAACTCACAGCTTTTGTTGGAAGGGATGGCCTCCTCTGTTCAGATCAGACATTAACTTATTAAATGATGCAGCAGACTAGAAGGACCAAATAGCTTGCTCCTGTCTCTATTTCTAATATTCTTAAGTTCTGCCACAGGAGTTACCTTATTTTTAAAACTATGTTATGTTTTGTCAGAGGTTTCAACCTGCTGCACATCTGTGTTGAGTCCAAATTTTTGTGATTGTGATTTTTCCTTTAGTACAAATAGGTAAAAAAAAAGCATGAGTTCAAAGAATGTGGTATGAGTTTGTTGTCTTTGTTTCATTTTCACTAAAACACTGAATAATTAATGAATATTTGTTACTTGTAAATAACCTGTTGTGATGTATCTTAGCACAGTTGTTTATTATTTCAGAAATAAAGTCAAAATAACATAACTCAGGTTTGCAAGAGGAGCAGTACAAACTTATCAGAATGAAACAAGGGTTAAATTATGACAACAAGTTGCAGAACCCACCCTTACATTAAGATATATCAGATGGCTAAAGTATTTGTTATTCTACATAGAGAAGAACTATTTTCTCTGATAGGAGAATCCAGAGCTAGAGGGCAAAATCTTAAAATCAAAGTAATTCAGGGATAATGCCAGAGAAACATATCACACAAAGGGTAGCTAAAACCCGAAAACTCCTCTTAGAAAAAGGCTATGTCAATTGAACAATACAACTCAGATTTCTATTGGGTAAAGCTATTAAAGGATACAGTAATAGGGTAGGCATATGGGGTTTGAGGTGAAAGGAAGTTCTGATAGTCCCAGAGGATACCCTGTTGTTAGATAGAGGCAACAAGTGGTGCGTTTTACCCAAGGATCACCCAGCCTCAGATAAGAAGCCAGAACCTTTATGACAACTGCAACCAGTACAGGAATTGAACCCACACAGTTGGTGTCCCCCTGCATTGCAAACCAGCAGATTGAGCTAATTGACCCCCAAAATGTTGTTCAGGTGAATGTGATTATATTACTGGTGATCCCCAGACTTGGGGTCAAGTCTCAACACAGTAGCTGAGGAATTTAATATCAGCTTATTAAATGAAGTGGCAGCAACTGAGTATGGTCGATAACAATGATTACAGAAATATTGATTGTCATAAAAACCTATCCGGTCACAAATATCCATCGACAAGGAAATATGCCCAACATCCCCTGTCTGGACTTTATGAGACTCCAGTTCTACAACACTATGCCTGTTTCTTAACTATCCTCTGAAATAAAGTTACTCGATTGCATTATACCAATCCATCAACTATGAAGATAAGAGAAAAGATGCACTACCCTTCATATTGACGCAGACACCAAGTACAACAATGACAAACTCAATTCAGTTATAACCTACAAATTCCTTCGCAATAATGTCTGAGGACTTACAAGAACATTAGGAGAGCTGTCCCACAGAGTAGACAAGTGTACTTACACAACCATAACTTACATTCAGTGTCCCACACTCTTCCACTACCATCACTAGCCAAGACCTGTGTCAGTAGCAAGACAGACCCACCCGAGGGGGTGGCAAAATGGTACGCAGCCTGGAGATAATGTCTCTTGGAATTCTCAACAATAAATCACATGACGTTATGTGCTCAAGAACCTGCTGCTTCTTACTGCCTATCACCCTCCTTCAGCAAGTGAATCAGTATTTAATGTTGAACATCATTTGACAGAAACTTTAAGAATACTAAAAGCCTGCAGTGTATTTTAGATGGTGATTTCAATGCCCGTCACCTAGTTTAGTAGTATCACTAATGACTGAACTGAGTTTTGAGTTGCAGCATCTGAAATGGGTAAGTCTTAAATGCCATTTCTATCAGAGTAGGCTTGTGGCAAATGTTGAGAGAACCAACAAGAGGGAGGAGCTATTTAAACTCATCTATTGCAGGTGTCTATGATAGATGCATCCATCAGAGCATTAACAGGAAAGATCAGATCATAGGCCTTGTAGAGATAAAGTCTAGTCTTCACACTGAAAACATACTCCATTGTGTCAGTGATAGAAGCAAAAACATAAATAGGATAGATTCAGAATAGATCCAGCAACTCAAAACTTGGCATTAAAGAAAAGTTCTGGGGAATAATACTCAACCTCATGATGGCTCAATATATCCCCTACTTTGCCATTACCACTAGGCAGTGTCTAATATTGGTTCAGTGAGGTGTTACACTTGACAGGCATACACACGCATAAATATGAAATGTGAACCAATGAAGTTACATAGTAAACTACATACATGCTAAACCATGCCAGCTGTAGGCGATTGATAGAATTAAGTGGCACCATAACTAATAGATGACATCAAAACTCTGCAGTTCTGTCACATCCAGTCACAAATAGTGATAGACAATTCAGCAATGAACAGGAGTAGGAGCTCCATGAACATTTTGGCGATAGTGAAGACTGCAGATGCTGGAGAGTCAGAGTGGATAAGGAGTGGAGCTGAAAAAAGCACAGCAGGGCAAGCAGCATCAGAGGAGAAGGGGACTCGACGTTTCAGGTCAGAACCTTTCATCAGAACAGGTCACAAATATCCACTAGGGAGGAGATATGTCCAACTTCCCCAGTCTGGACTTTAGGAGACTCCAGATCCACAACAATATGCCTGATTCTTAACTATCCTCTGAAATAAAGTTACTCAATTGCATTATCTCATTATGTCAAAGTCTATGAATATAAGAGAAAATATGCACCACCCTTCACATTGACCCAGACACCAAGTACAACAGCGTACTCAATTCAGTTATTACCTACAAATTCCTTCGCAATAATATCTGGGGACGTACGAGAACATTGGGAGAGCTGTATGATAATGCTGGAGACTAGTCAGTAAGCACTAAGATCAAGGATAGTTAGAATTTCAAGTAGATGATCCATTTTGACTAACTCCAGAAGTCTCAGATAGCAGACCTCATCCAATCAGATTCAATCCATGTAATTTCAAAAAAATGAGTGAAGAAAATGGTTATTCAAAGGTGATAGGCCTTAACAACTCCCCAGCTGTTGTGCTAAAGACATGGACACCAAAGTAATTGATGCAATCAGCCAAAATATTCCAATTCGGCTACAATATTTGCTGCTATCAGACAAAATTTATAATTGCTCAGGCATATTCTAAATGCAAAATGCAAGACAAATCCATTCTAATCAGTTACCAACTATTCTCATTCTATTCTCAATGCTTACCTAAGTGATGGAAGGTACTATCAGCAGGGCTAACAAGCATCACTTAGCCATACCAACAATCTGCTAAACAATGCAGAATTTAGATTCTGCCAGGGCCATTTTTATAGCCTTGTTCCAAACATAAGCAAAATAACTGAATTTCAGAAATTAGGTGTGAGTGACTACCCTTTATGGCAAAGCAGCAATAGATCAAGTGTAACATTCTAGTCTCTTAGCAAATTTTAAAATCATTAGGAATCGGGGGATGACATTCCAGCAGTTAGTGCAAAGACTGTGGATGTTGGATGCTAATTATCTCAGTCGCAGGAAATCACTCCAAGCATTCTGTCAGGCAGGAACCTAGATCCAACCATCTTCAACTCTCCACTAATCCCTACCTTCCATCATCATTAGAAATGGGTATGTTCCATGATGGTTGCACAACATTCAGTATCATTTGTGATTTCTCAGATGCCAAAAGAAGTCCGTGCCCACATGCACCAAGACTGGGACAACATTTGGATTTGAGGTCATAAGTAGAAAAGAAACATTTGCACCACACTAGTGCTATATAATGATCATCTCCAACAAGAGAAAGTCTAATCCAATTCCATTGACATTCAGTGAAATTACTTTTACAGTTTTCATCTACCATCAACATCCTGGAAGTCTCTAATGACCGAGCCATATGTAACTGTGCTCGTAAGAGCAAATCTGAGACTGTGACTTCTGCAACAAGTACCTCATCACATCACTCCCCATAGCCTGCTCATCATCAATACTGCATAAGTGAGGAGCATGATGAAATCATCTCCACTTGCTTGGACTGGTACAGCTCCAACCACGCTGATGAAGGTCAATTCCATCCAGTACAACTTAGCCATTCAAGTAAATGGCTCACCTTCTCAATGGCAATTAGGAATAGGAATTTCTATTTAGATCACAATTCTTATTGTCTCTGATGAGAATTAGGAACAAATGCTGCTGTGCCAGAAACACCAATATTCAATGAGAACCCACATCATAGTGTTGCAGTGTGTATCATCTATAACATGCCTTGCAGTAATCGTCAGGAGTGTTTCAACAACACCTTCCAAATCTGTGACTTCTACCCAGGACAAGGTCAACAGCTACTTGGAAACATTGCATTTACGAGTTTCATTCTTATACATGCATCATTATAAATTGTAAGTATATCACAATTTTTTCATCAACACTTTGCTGTGATTCTGCAGTTTGGTAACTGCCAGCACTCTGGATGTATCAATACCACCCAAGACTGTGAGAAGGTAATTGAACATCACCTTCTCAGGAAGAGTTTGGGATAAACAATAAAATAGGGCAGTGAAATCTATGAATTATGATTGAATAAATAAAACAGGGTTTCAGGGGCTGAATGGCATGTTTTGTTTCCTGTGGTCCTATGAATATCTAACACTGAAAAATTGGTTGGGCTGTGGGTGGATCCTAATTCAATTAGTCCCTTCTATCCCTTAAGAAGCAGTCAGTATCAATTCAAATGTCTTTAGCCAGAAAGAAAAAACAAATAACATTAAAAAGTAAATTATTCCTATCTTCAAAAATCTTCACATGACGTTCTGCAATCACTTCAACTGCATGTAGACTTCACTTCACCAGTAATAGAATCACATTCTCCCCATGTCTGCGTGGGTTTCCTCTGGGTGCTCCGGTTTCCTCCCACAGTCCAAAAATGTGTGCAGGTTAGGTGGATTGGCCATGCTAAATTGCCTGTAGTGTTAGGTGAAGGGGTAAATGCATGGGAATGGGTCTGGGTGGGTTGCACTTTGGCGGGTCGATGTGGACTTGTTGGGCCGAAGGGCCTGCTTCCACACTGTAAGTAATCTAATCTAATTACTTAAGAAAAGAAAACTGCCAACAGGATTTACTTTTTGTAACTTTTACTTGAAAATAAATTCAAAGTAGTGTAAATTAAGGATAAATTAACATGCAAATCACAGTTGGTATAAACTATAAATTACAAATGGAATAGCAGACACCACAAAGGCTATCTTATAAATCTTATCGGCAATCCAAACACTTGCAGTGGCCCAGTTCCAGCTATGCAATTCTTCCAGGAATATTTGATTTCCAGCTGTACAGTTTATCCAAGCTGAATTTCAGTTTATTTCCTTCAAGGATATTGCCAGTTTTCCACAATTAGCAGCTATGTAAACACAATTCCTCCTGTTCAGTCTTCTCCAATCTCATGCTTCTCTTTCTGTCCATGAACCATGTGGGCTCCATAGTTTAACTTTCTTCTGGTAGCTACTGCCTCAAGGTCAAGGGTTACTAGGTCACATCAACCCATATTTCTTATGATTCAGAACAATCACTGATCCCTTTGCAATTGTTTAAAGGCAAATCTTTAAAGGTCTATTGTTACTTCTGACAACACCCAATTTATTTGTGATCCAGAATACCTCATTTTACCTCTATTCTCATGTTTTACATTCTATCTCTCTTCTCATTTGATTCATTTATTTTCTCTCTCTTTCCACACATCCCACTCCTTCAACTTATTTTTTTCCTAATGTACCTCTACTCATGTATTCTAAAAGTATTCTTCATATATTTTACAGCTACTCTCAGTTTCCATTCCAAGGCTCCAGTGACTGATTACATTCTGCTTGCCCTCATGCATCTTATTCTATCTCTCCTCATATCTGTCCTAATATCTCTTCTCTCATATTCCTCACATTGACTGTAAGCCTTATTCTCTGACAAGAGGGCAGATGAAACTTAAAGAGAGCAGGATGGAGGTGCATAGTTTGAAAGGCTGAGATTAGGTCATTCCATTCCATTCATTGTACCAAACAGTGAAATTAAACTCACAATCTGATCTCTCATCCATTATGTATCAATCTATACAACTTTAATTAACCAGGTTGGTTTATGTGATTCAGTAAAGTTATAAATTAGCTGGCTATGCTCCATGTATATTATTGACAATGCAATCTGCAACTTCACTCAGAAAGCATTACATATTCATTGAGATTAAATCAATTGATCAGTTTCACCCCAGGCTATGTGTGTTTATCTCACTAGGATTGGCCATGCCTGCTGGATTTTCAGTCTTTAGCTGCTGCAGCCTTTATGGACCATTAGGTCCAAGTTGAATTCTGTACCTTTGAGAGCTTCTGAACGGGCAGCAAGGAGTAAGATACATTCTAAACCTAGATGCTTCATGCGCCCATCACCTTTAGCTGGCCCAACTCTTCCCTGAATAGAGATTGGATAATTGTCTAGAGTCTCACTCCACTCCCCCAACACCTCCCAATGTTCTTGACTTCATTGGCTGTTGCTTCCTACAGTTCTTATGTTCGCTGCTAACTTACGATCACACTTCTCCCTTATTCCCATGCAGGAACTCACTCCTTCTCCTTACCATCAATTCCCTCTGACCTCTACTTGTTGTTCCTCCAGTAACATTATTTTATTGTCAATTCTTTCTGATGCTCTTCCAATTTCCCTTACCCGCTTTTGAAGATCCTGCACACACAGCGGCATTTTTTCCATCTTTTTCCAGCCACAAGTATTTTTTGTCATCTGAGCCTAATGTTCAGCCCTGCACCTCATTCAAACTCATTGGTGTAAGCAGCTTGTTTGTTTTGTTAGTTGGTACATTCCAAATTGATGCATCCAAACAGCACTGAGTGAACATTGCATGTAAAATCCTGAGTTTCACACTTTAAAGATTTTAAAAATCCAATATTTTTACAAGGACACCAAGGTCAAAGAACAAAGAACAATGAACATTTAAAGCCCAGGAACAGGTCCTTCAGCCCTCCAAGCCTGAGCCGATCCAAATGTACTGTCTAAACCCATCGGTCAATTCCTAAGCATCTGCATCCCTCTGCTCCCCACCTACTCATGCATTTGTCCAGACTATCTTAAATGAATCTACCGTGCCTGCCTCTACCATCTCTGCTGGCAATACGATCCAAATGCCCACCACTCTTTGTGTGAAGTACTTGCCGCGTGTATCCCCCTTAAGCTTTCCACCTCTCAACTTGAAAGCGTGACCTCTCGTTATTGAACCCTTCACCCTGGGAAAAAGCTTGTCTCGATCCAACCTATCTATACCCTTCATGATTTTGTAAATCTCAATCAGGTCCCCCCTCAATCTCGGATGAAAATAAACCTAACCTACTCAACCCCTCTTCATAGCTAGCACCTTCCATACCAGGCAACATCCTTGTAAACCTTCTCTGCACCCTCTCCAAAGTATCCTTTTGGTAATGTGGCGACCAGAACTGTACACAGTATTCTAAATACGGCCGAATCAATGTCTTGTACAATTTTAACATGACTTGCCAGCTCTTATACTCAATACCCCATCCAATGAAGGCAAGCAAACTATATGCCTTCTTGACCTTCTATCCACCTGTGCAGCAACCTTCAGGGTACAATGGACCTGCACTCCCAGATCTCTCTGTCCATCAACTTTTCCCAAGGTTCTTCTATCTATTGTACAATTTGCTCTAGAATTAGACTTGCCTAAATGCCTCACCTCACATTTTTCTGGATTGAAAACCATCTGCCACTTTTCCGCCCAACTCTCCAGTCTATCTATATCCTCCTGTATTCACTAACAGTCCTCTATGCTTTCTGCTACTCCACCAATCTTTGTGTCATCTGCAATCTTGCTGATCATACCAACAGTGCCCTCTTCCAGATCATTTATGTATATTACAAACAACAGTGGCCCCAACACTGACCCCTGTGGAACACCACTGGTCACCTTTCTCCATTTCGAGAAACTCCCTTCAACTACTACTCTTTGCCTCCTATTGCTCAACCAGTTCTTTATCCACCTAGCTAGAACACCCTGCACACCATGTGACTTCACTTTCTCCATTAGTCTACAATGGGGAACCTTATCAAACGCCTTACTAAAGGCCATGTATATGACATCAACTGCCCTTCCTTCATCTATCAACTTGGTCACTTCTTCGAAGAACTCTATTAAGTTGGTAAGGCACGATCTCCCATGCATGAAACCATGTTGCCTATCACTGATAAGCCCATTCTTTTCTAAATATAAATAGATCCTTTCCCTCAGTACCTTCTCCAGCAACTTTCCCACCACCAACGTCAGGCTCACTAGTCTGTAGTTACCCAGAATATCCCTACTACCTTTCTTATACAGGGGGACAACATGAGCAACCTTCCAGTCCTCCAACTCCTCACCTGTATTTAAGGATGCCACAAAGATATCTGTCAGGGCCCCAGCTATTTCCTGTTTCACCTCCCTCAGCAACCTTGGATAGATCCCATCCGGTCCTGGGGATTTGTCCACCTTAATAACCTCTAGCATACCCTACACATCTTCCCTACTTATGTCAATGTGATCCAGACTAATCAAACTTCTATCTCAAACCTCAACACTCATCATGTTCCTCTCCTCAGTGAACACTGATGCAAAGCAATCATTCAGAATCTCACCCATTCTCTCAGGTTCAACACACAGCCTTCCTTTGTTATCCTTTTTCTAGTTACCCCCTTGCTTCTTATATAAGAATAAAATGCTTTGGGATTCTCCTTAATTCTGCTTGCTAAAGCTATTTCATGACCCCGTTTAGCCCACTTGATTCCTCATTTAAGACTTGTCCCACTCTTCCGATATTCTTCCAGGGTCCATTCTGTCTTAGCTGCCTAGACCTTATGTATGCTTCCCTTTTCCTCTTGGTAGTCATACAATTTCTCCTGTCATCCATGGTTAAAAAATCTTGCCCTTCCTATCCTTTGCCTTCAACTGGACATGCCTATCCTGCACTATCTTTAACCTATCTTTGAAAGCCTCCCACATCTCAAATAGCTGTGGGAGACTTATGCCCAAGATGTCGATTCTCCTGCCCCTCAGCTGCTGCCTGACCTGCTGTGCTTTTCCAGCACCATACTCTTGACTCTAGTCTCCAGCATCTGCAGTCCTCACTTTCTCCTGTTCTGACGTATACAAATAAGTTGGACCAGTATGTGTCATTTGCAAGTTTAACTGTTCTTTCCCTTCTGGGCAAGACGTCATTTCGTAAATAACACAGGAACCATTTTGCGCTGTCCGACAATCACATCTACAATCTCAAAAACACCAAAAAACTACAGTCATGAATTGCACCCAATAACATATGACTAATTTAAAAAAGCACCTCAATTACACTGGATTTAAAGAATAAGTCATTATTAATCATCAAGGAGAAAAGATAAATTTCACTAAATTCATTCATCACAGAATCAGTGTTAATACAGTGATTATTATAGGCTATTTGATCTATTGTGTTTGCACTGTGTCTGTTATCTAATCCTGTTCTATTTTCTGGTGCCAATCTCCTACCTTTTCCCTTTCTTCCTGCATGCTGTTACTACACAAAAAACCATGCAATACTCTCCTGAATGCCTCAATTGTTTTTGCATCAACCACATTTCCAGGCAGCTGGAACCAGCTTCTCCCTATCTACTCTGTCCAGCCCACTCGCGATTTTGACAATTTTAATTAAATCTCTTCTGAGCCTTCTCTCCAGGAAGAATTGTCCCAAATTCTTCAATCTCATTCTCATGTCTGGAACTATTCATGAGATCACTTCTGCATTCTGTCCAATGTATTCACAGTTTCTTTTAATAATGTGGCACTCACTACTGTACACAATATTTCAGCTGAAATCTAACAAGAGACTTGTACAAGCTCAACATCACCTCCTTACCTTTGTACTACATATCACTATTACTAAAGCCATGAAAGCAAGGTGAGGTAATGGTGTTGTGGTATTATTGCTGGACTATTAATTCTGAAACCCAGGTATTGTTCTGGGGACTTAGCATCAATCCAGCCATAGTAGATGGTAGAATTTAAATTCAATTTTTTTTTAAAAATCTAACATTAATAGTCGAATGATGCCCACAAATCTATTGTTCGAAAAGCCAATCTGGTACACTAACATTCTTCACGGCAGGAAACTGCCATCCTTACTTGTTCTGGACTGCATGTAACTCTAGACTCACAGCAATGTGCTTGAGTCTTAGCTGCCCTCTGGGATGGGCAATAAATGCTGGCCTAGGCAGCAGCTCTATCATCCCATGAATGAATTGAAAAAAGAATACTGTACACTTTATTAAGCACTCTTTCCAGCTGTCCTGCCATCTTAATGATCTATGCACGTATAAGCCCAGGTGCTTCTGTTCTTGGCCCCCTTTGGGTTTGTACTCCCCATTTTGTACTATCTTGCAGTGTTCTTCCGAACAAAGTGCATCACCTTACACTTCTCAGCATTAAGTCTCATCTGCAACCTATCCAGTCACACCACCAAGTTGTCAAAGTCCTTTTGGAGTTCCATACTGTCCTCACAGCTCACAATTTTCCCATGTTCAGTATCAATTGTAAACTTGGAAATTTTCCCTGTACAGCAAGATAGTTACACACATCAGGAAAACTAAATATCCCATAAATGACCCCTGGGGAATTCCACTACCTACCTTCCTCCAGCCAAAATAATGTTATTAACTGCATTTACTTGGTTGAGATGTGATGTGTGAAAAACAGAGGGCTGAATAGCACCACCTTTTGAGAAAGTGCAAGTCCTGTTAGTTTAGTGGAGTGAACCTTGTAGTGAGGTAGAGTGAGTTTTCTTAGTGTATGACTCCTCTCTTTGTGTTGCACTTCCTTGTCACTGTTGGGTAACTCTATGTACAGCCAGCCAAACAATACAGAAGACTGAAAGCTTGGGTTAGATTATTCATGCATGCTATCCTACATTGTGTATTTAGTGTTCAGAATTCCCAATCTTTGTACCTTGTTAATGTCCAAGAAGTGATGTCATAGGGCATCAATGGAGAGTGCAGAGCTTAAATAAATCAAATGCATGAATTGTGAAAAATAAGGTTTATGAAGTTAAGAAACTACTTGCATTCCATGAAAAACAAACTACTCACATAACTTTGTTAGCCGTTGCCCCCACATGTCCTTCGTACAACTTTGTCTTCCCCTCACTCTCACTGTGACACACTGAGCTACACCACTCTGTAGATGGGGTGGGCTGGTGGGTGCCTGGTCGATTAGACGGTGTCAGTCCTGGAAGTTTGGTTAGGCGACACTAGGGGAGTTTGTCAACACACTAGAGTTTACTGACCTTCCAATAGTCGGATGTGGGCATGCAGGGTGGAAGTGGAGGGCTTAGCCACCTCTGCAGTCTCCTGAGTGGAAGCTGTTAGGGACCTGTGCATGGTTCATCTTCCAACTGGGTAAGTCCTGGCCCTACCCTGTTTCATGAGGAGGGAGAAACTGGTGTAGGCTCAGCGATCCCTATCCCATATCTTTGGTTCTGATGACCAATGACTAAGTACAAGTCACTGATGACTCTTCAGCAGCCCCTGAGGATGCGAGGTCATCTAGATGGTAGCCACTAACATGTCCATGGAGGCAGACAAAAGATCGCAGCACTGCCTGTAGTGATGTAGCATCTGAGTAATGACAGGCAATGCTTTGCTGGACTAGCTGCATTGCTTGAACTTCTCAGGTATGAAGGCTAGTGCCTCCTGGACAGTTGCCCATTGTCTGGATCAGTGGTGCTGGAAGAGCACAGCAATTCAGGCAGCATCCGAGGATAGGCAAAATTGACGTTTCGGGCAAAAGCCCTTCATCAGGAATAAAGGCAGAGAGCCTGAAGTGTGGAGAGATAAGCTAGAGGAGGGTGGGGGTGGGGAGAGAGTGGCATAGAGTACAATAGGTCAGTGGGGAAGGAGATGAAGGTGATAGGTCAGGGAGGAGAGGGTGGAGTGGATAGGTGGAAAAGGAGCTGGGCAGGTCGGACAAGTCCAGACAGGCCAGGGGATCGAGTTGCTGGAGGTTAGAAGCTAGGATGAGGTGGGGGAAGGGGAAATGAGGAAACTGTTGAAATCCACATTGATGCCCTGGGGTTGAAGTGTTCCGAGGCGGAAGATGAGGCGTTCTTCCTCCAGGCGTCTGGTGGTGAGGGAGCGGCGGTGAAGGAGGCCCAGCACCTCCATATCCTTGGCAGAGTGGGAGGGGGAGTTGAAATGTTGAGCCACTGGGCGATTTGGTTGATTGGTGCGGGTGTCTCGGAGATGTTCCCTAAAGCGCTCTGCTAGGAGGCGCCCAGTCTCCCCAATGTAGAGGAGACCGCATCGGGAGCAACGGATACAATAGATGATATTAGTGGATGTGCAGGTAAAACTTTGATGGATGTGGAAAGCTCCTTTGGGGCCTTGGATAGAGGTGAGGGAGGAGGTGTGGGCGCAGGTTTTACAGTTCCTGTGGTGGCAGGGGAAAGTGCCAGGATGGGAGGGTGGGTCGTAGGGGGGCGTGGACCTGACCAGGTAGTCACGGAGGGAACGGTCTTTGCGGAAGGCGGAGAGGGGTGGGGAGGGAAATATATCCCTGGTGGTGGGGTCTGTTTGGAGGTGGCGGAAATGTCGGCGGATGATTTGGTTTATGCGAAGGTTGGTAGGGTGGAAGGTGAGCACCAGGGGCGTTCTGTCCTTGTTGCGGTTGGAGGGGTTGGGTCTGAGGGCGGAGGTGCGGAATGTGGATGAGATGCGTTGGAGGGCATCTTTAACCACGTGGGAAGGGAAATTGCGGTCTCTAAAGAAGGAGGCCATCTGGTGTGTTCTATGGTGGAACCGCTCCTCCTGGGAGCAGATACGGCGGAGGCGGAGGAATTGGGAATACGGGATGGCATTTTTGCAAGAGGTAGGGTGGGAAGAGGTGTAATCCAGGTAGCTGTGGGAGTCGGTGGGTTTGTAGAAGATGTCAGTGTCAAGTCGGTCGTCACTGATGGAGATGGAGAGGTCCAGGAAGGGGAGGGAGGTGTCGGAGATGGTCCAGGTAAATTTAAGATCAGGGTGGAATGTGTTGGTGAAGTTGATGAATTGCTCAACCTCCTCGCAGGAGCACGAGGTGGCGCCAATGCAGTCATCAATGTAGCGGAGGAAGAGGTGGGGAGTGGTGCCGGTGTAATTACGGAAGATCAATTGCTCTACGTAGCCAACAAAGAGACAGGCATAGCTGGGGCCCATACGTGTGCCCATGGCTACCCCTTTGGTCTGGAGGAAGTGGGAGGATTCAAAGGAGAAATTGTTAAGGGTGAGGACTAGTTCGGCCAAACGAATGAGAGTGTCGGTAGAGGGGTACTGTTGGGAACGTCTGGAGAGGAAACAACGGAGGGCTTGGAGGCCCTGGTCATGGCGGATGGAGGTGTAGAGGGATTGGATATCCATGGTGAAGATGAGGTGTTGGGGGCCGGGGAAACGGAAGTCTTGGAGGAGGTGGAGGGCGTGGGTGGTGTCTCGAACGTATGTGGGGAGTTCCTGGACTAGGGGGGATAGGACAGTGTCGAGGTAGGTAGAGATGAGTTCAGTGGGGCAGGAGCATGCTGAGACAATGGGTCGGCCAGGGTGGTCAGGCTTGTGGATCTTGGGAAGGAGGTAGAACCGGGCAGTGCGGGGTTCCCGGACTATGAGGTTGGAAGCTGTGGGTGGGAGATCTCCTGAGGTGATGAGGTTCTGTATGGTCTGGGAGATGATGGTTTGGTGATGGGGGGTGGGGTCATGGTCAAGGGGGCGGTAGGAAGAGGTGTCCTCGAGTTGGCGTTTGGCTTCAGCGATGTAGAGGTCAGTGCGCCAGACTACCACTGCGCCCCCTTTGTCCGCTGGCTTGATGGTGAGGTCAGGATTGGAGCAGAGGGATTGGAGGGCTGCGCGTTGTGAGGGTGAGAGGTTGGAGTGGGGGAGGGGGGTCGACAGGTTGAGGCAGTTAATGTCCCGGCGGCAGTTGGAAATGAAGAGGTCGAGGGCAGGTAATAGGCCAGCGCGGGGTGTCCAGGTGGATGCAGTGTGTTGGAGGTGGGCGAAGGGGTCCTCGGAAGGTGGGCGGGAGTCCTGATTGTGAAAGTAAGCTCGGAGGCGGAGGCGACGGAAGAATTGTTCGATGTCACGGCGTGTATTAAATTCATTGATGCGTGGACGGAGGGGGACGAAGGTGAGTCCTTTGCTGAGGACTGATCGTTCGTCCTCAGTGAGGGGGAGGTCTGGGGGGATGGTGAAAACTCGGCAGGGCTGGGAGCTGGGAGCTGGTGTGGGTGTAGAGCTGGGAGTGGGGTCGGAGCCAGTACCTGGAGTGGGTGTGATGGTGGGGGGAATGGGGGTCGAGTCATGAGCAGGGGTAGTGTTCCCCTCAGGGTTCTGGGGGGTGGGGATAGTGACAGTGGGGTCTGTGGGGGGCGTGTCAGCAGAATGCAGGTGAGTGGCGCTGGTGGGGTCGGAAGTGGTGGCAGACACGGCAGTAGGGGTGGCGGAAGTCACTGAGCGTGTGGCATCGGCGATGATGTGAGGGCCGGAAGTGGCTGTGGGAGTGGCCATGATGGGGGCAGAAGTGACATCATCAATCAGCATGGGGGTGGTAGCTGCATCAGCCGCATGGCTAATGGTGTTTCCGAGGCCAGGGGAATCTTCTGGAATGTTTGAGGAGCGCTGGTTATGGAGCTGGGTAGATAAAAGTTTGTTGTACTTACAGTTTTTGATGTTTGAGATGGAGATGAAATACTGTTTGTTGAGAGTATGAATTCTCCTGAGGATGTAGTACAGAGTGGGTCCTTTGCAATTCTGAGAGAGTGTGGCCCTCAGCTGAGGCAGGGCTGACTGTAGAGAGGTTAGGTACTGGCGCATTGCTGCAAGCGTGGAGCGGAGGATCTTGATGGAGAACCGTTGCTGGTGTTTTTGAATCTGTAATCTGTACTGTTTGTTCTGTTCGGGTCCGAACTCTGCTGGTTTAAAGGTGGTCCGGAGTCCGTGTGGGGTGAGTTGGTTACGGAGACAGGCACTGAGGAAGCAAATGTGGCTGTGATAGCGAGTTTGTTTCAGGACATGGTTGAAGAGCTTCAGGGCTGAGGAAATGACCTGGGAGTTGCAGTGAGAGAGAGACTCCCTGAGATTCTTGTAGAGAGAGGAGGAAAACTTCTTCAAGGCAGGCATCCTTGCAAGAGGATTCGCAGTAGGGTTAAAATCAACGAGGTAAAAACAATGACTGCAGATGCTGGAAACCAGATTCTGGATCAGTGGTTCTGGAAGAGCACAGCAATTCAGGCAGCATCCAAGGACAGGCAAAATCGACGTTTCGGGCAAAAGCCCTTCATCAGGAATAAAGGCAGAGAGCCTGAAGCGTGGAGAGATAAGCTAGAGGAGGGTGGGGGTGGGGAGAGAGTGGCATAGACCTGCCCAGCTCCTTTTCCACCTATCCACTCCACCCTCTCCTCCCTGACCTATCACCTTCATCTCCTTCCCCACTGACCTATTGTACTCTATGCCACTCTCTCCCCACCCCCACCCTCCTCTAGCTTATCTCTCCACGCTTCAGGCTCTCTGCCTTTATTCCTGGTGAAGGGCTTTTGCCCGAAACGTCGATTTTGCCTGTGCTCGGAAGTCGCCCATTGTTATTGTTCCACTCTGTGTAACTGAATGAAGTCCCACATTGCAAACATTATAGGATGAGCAGCTGCCTGGCCCCTAGCAGTTCTCCAATTCAAATGGCTGGAGGCATTGACCTTTATCTGTTGACAGTACAAACTTAAAAGAATTGTTCAAAATGGCAGAATCACAAAGACCAAATTTGGAATTATAATTTATGTATCACTGTATGTAATTATCATTATAACAATCCAGGTGCTGAAATTCATACCTTATCGACTGTACAGGTATTTCTGGTATAACGCGTGTTTCATCAATGCAAATTGACTATAACGCGATTGATGAACAGTGGACATCGTTTGGATGGCATGAACATTCTACTGCACAGGTATAGTGATTGTTTGTAGTGATTTTCTATAATGCAAAGTTCTGTGGGGAGTTTCAATAGCGTGAGGTTGCACAGGAATGCAACAATCAAAGAAATAACCATTGTGTAAAAGATAATAATAGTAATTGCTCTGCCATTATACATTATATTACACTTCAAGATTCATGACTAATATTTAGTGTTCAAAGTGTTGTAACTACATTATTAACAGAGCGGTTTTTAAAACGTTGCCATAATTTTAGACATATATAACAACATTGCAAATAAACTTGTTTCTTTATTGGCAGTTTTTTTTGCAAACCAATTAAAATTATTGTTTTTCAGGCAAGTGAGAAACAATTATATAGAATTGCTAAACAATATCAATATTATCCTGAACTTCCTTTACTATGAAATACAAAACAACTTTTTATCTACAGTCAATAAATATTTACCTCCAGAGATGATAAACAAAGATTCCATTTTAGAGAAATCAATAAAGAAGCTACTGTAACATGCAGCAGCCTGAATTGCCAAAGGCCTCAGTCCAAGCTGCGCATGACTCTGCAACTGAAAAAAATGTCCTTAATTTAATAATTATAATCTCTTGAGAGAGATAACGGTAGTCAAGAACTATAGCCATCACTTAGTAACGTATCAGGTATTTTCTAAAACAGAAGGATGAAAATATGGGGATTAAACATCTCCCAAGATATTTACTCATCCTCTGGTCCTGTAACTGACACAATAGCACTGTTTCTCTCACACTTCTCGGGTGGAATTGTATGCCCCAGGGAATGCTCAAGTAAATGGAGAGGCTGTGAAATCTAGTGCCACTGTACCCATCGCCTGTTCACCTCTACTGGCATCCATCTAACCTTGGGCCAGTTGAGATCTTTAAGTAAAATATGAAGTTGCCATATTCTTACCAGACCATAGGTCTGCTCTCTCATTAGTGAAAGAGACTGCTGGTAGCGAATTAACTGGAGGTTCACCACAGCACAGTCGAGGAGAGATGTTGAGAGGGAGTGCCGTTCATGGAAACCTCAGTCAGTGTAGGAATTGAACCCACACTAATGGTATCACTCTGTATCATAAACCAGACAATTGAGCTAACCAACAGTGATAAGTAACTGATTGATGACCACTTCAGAGCCTCTTCCTGTCACAGCTGACATGTTTTTAATCAGAGGCAGAAGATGTCCATATCATTTGTTGAGATCACCAGATATAACCCAATCCCCTTTTGAGGGGGTTTCTCCAGTTCAATCACTTGTGCTCATTAGGGGCTGCCTCAATATAGCACAGCCACCCTGCGTGGTCCTCCTATTATGTTCCCCCTTTTACACCTCACTGTCAAGCACAGCCTCTAACCCATCCTCATCAGTCTCTTACAGTTTGTTGCTAGTTGAATACAAATAGGGGAACCATTGACAAAGCTGAATGTTGTACTAGCTCTAGTTGCCCTGAAGGGGGGTGGTACATTTCTCATACAATTTCATACAATTCGCTAGGCTTAATGAGTTAAAAGTGAAGCACATTGTTGTGTGACTGAAATCTCATATCGCCCAGACTGCATAAGGACAATTGCTTTTCTTCTTGAAAGGACAATGGTGAACCAATAGGATTTTATGTCTGCTTTAATTACTACCATATTTTTATGAAATTTGATTTCTCCTCTATTTTTGGTTTGTATAAACTCAACATATTCCTGCTTCTAAGTTCCTTGTTTCAATGTACAATGTCTTTACAGAGAGACAGGGACTGCTTCATTGTACAAGAAGTCATGAATGGATTTAAATCCTAAAGAGTCAACATCAGCACATCATACTTACTTTAAGACAGAGAATGTCTTTGATTGGCTAAAGACACTACTCTGAGGAACTCACACAGCATATTCTGAGATGGTCAATGCTGCCATTGATTGCATGTTATCTGTTTGCATTCAGATCTACTTTCAGTCAATGATGGGTTTACCCAGTTTCCACCAGCTTATGAACTAGCAAGCAACTTATTGTTGCACACAGACAGAATTTGATAGTATTATTGTTAATTGCTTATGTCATAACGTTGATGAATGGGAGGACACCTATATGGTATGCTAACAAACAATGGAAGCATATCATACTTGGTTGGATAATTCAACTAACTAGGAGAGCTGAGGGACTAAATTCTCAATTTAATCAATCTCATGATTTCCTTTCATAACTTATTTTAGTCTGTGGGTTTGGCTTGGCACCTGTCAGATCGAAATGAAAAGGCTGGTCCTGTATATGAAACGAGTTCAAGATGATTTTTCAAACCAACAGTCATTCTTTTTTTAATAAAAGGGTGATCATATTAGATAATTGTATGGTTATGGAACTCAAGCACTTCCCAGCATTGGGAAACACATAAGAGAATTACAACAAATGGTTTTTGAGAAGGTTGTCTTATGTCCCATGCATTCTCCTATGTAGTACTCATGAGCAAAAGTTAGGAGTTTAATATCCATTCATAAATGTTCAAGTGTAGAATCATAGATTCTTACAGTGCAGAAAGAGGCCATTCAGCTCATCAAGTCTGCACTGACCCTCCAAAAGCCATCCCACCCAGACCCACCCCTCTATCCTATCCCCGTAACCCTGCATGAGGTTTTTAACCATGGCTAACCCACCTAGCCTGCACATTCCTGGACACAATGGGGAAATTTAGCATGGTCAATCTGTTTAACCAGCACATCTTTGGATTCTGGGAGGGAACCAGATCACCCAGTGGAAACCCACGAGGAGATGGGGTGAATGTGCAAATTCCATATCAAGTGCATAATCAAAGTTACCTTTCTGAGCAGCATTGTCTTATATGGCTCTAAATTCTATCCACACTGAACATCAATGAGATGGGTCTAAATGTATTTCAAAACTCACCTGCAGAAGAGACTGCTGGGATCAGTACGCAAATGTTTTCAGATCAACTATTCTGGCATTTTGAAATTTTAAAATAATTTTCCTGTGACTCAACTGGTTGGAGTCATACCTGGCACCTAGGAAAATGGTTTTGGTTGTTGGAGGTCAGCTATCTCAACTCCAGGATATGTCTGTAGGAATTCCTCAGGGTAGTGTCCATCTTCAGCAGCTTTATCAATGACCTTCCCTCCATTGTAAGGTCAGAAGTAGGGGTGTTCACTGATGATTGCACAATGTTCAGCTCCATTCATGACTCCTCAGATGATGAAACATTCCAGATAAATGCAACAAAATCTCGACAATATCCAGGCTTGGAATGACAAATAGCAAGTCAACGTTGTACCATTCAAATGTCAGGCAATCATCATCTGCAATAAGGGACAATCCAACCATTGCCCCATGAAATTCAATGGTGTTACTATTTGTGAATGCCCCATGAGCGACATCTTATGCATTACTATTGATCAGAAATTCAACTACACTGGCCACATAAATACACGGTTATGAGAGCAGGTCATAGGCCAGCAAGTAACATACCTCCTGACTCACCAAAGCCTGTCCATTATATACAAGTCAGTAGTGTGATAGAATATTCCGCACTGGCCTGGATGGGTGCAGCGCCAACAACACTCAAGTAGCTTGGTAACATCCAAGTCAAAACAACCCGTTTGACTGGTACCACATCCACAAGCATTCACTTCCTCCAGCACTCAACTTAGTACATGCTGCTGCTACTGTCTACAAGTTGTCCAGTAGAAATTCAGCAAATATACCTAGGCAGCACCTTTCAAATCCCATGACAACATCCACCCAGAAGGTCAAGGGCAGATGTTATAGTGGAACATCGCCAACTGCAAGTTCTCCTCCAAGTCACTCACCATTCTGACTTAGAAATATATCACCGTTGCTTTCGTGTCAATCGGTCAAAATCTGGGAATTCCTTCTCTAATGGCATGTGGGTCAACCCACAGTGGGTGGACTGTAGTGGTTCAAGAAGGCAACTGATCAGCCCATTTTCAAGGTCCACTAGTGACAAGCAGTAAATATTGGCCAGCCAGCGACAAGCTTAACCCATTAGCGAATTTTTAAAAAACTTAGAATATGTACTGTTAGAAACCTTAAGCATGAACATGTACTGATATAGTTAAAGAATAATGTCTCTAGATAATCTTGGTCATGTGTCAAATAGATTTGTTTCCTTTTGCTGGTAAAACAATTTCCTTCTGCCACCCTGTCCCTATACCATTTTGTGTGGCTTTTTGTGGTTAAAGGGGGGCTTTTTCTCATTGATTTGTGGAATATGGGTGTCACTGGCTGGGCCAGCAGGTATTGTTTATCCCTAGTTGCCCTTGAGGAGGTGATCGTGACATGCCCTTTTGAATTGTTGCAGGTAAACACATAACGGCGATAGGGAAGGAACTCCAGAATTGTGGTGCATTGACACTGAAGGAATAGTGAATTTCTGAAGTGCGTTTTGTAGATCCCTGGTGAGCATCAGGGATGGATGGCGTGGATGTTTATGGATGTGGTGTGATGTTTATAGAGTGTTCTTGGAGCTGCACTTTTCCGGGCAAATATTGCATCACACTAACTTACTAACTTGTACATTGTAGCTGATCAGCAGGCTTTTGGGGGTGAGTTACTTACTGCAGTATTCCTAGCTCCTGAGCTACTCTTGTAGAATTAGCACATATATGTTTAGTCCAGTTCAGATTCTGGTCAACAATGAACTGTAGGGTGTGGACGGTGAGGGTTCAATGATGATATTGCCATTCAATGTCAAGAGATGCCTTTCCATCTCTTTTGAGATCAGAATCTGCATTGAGAAGACTAAGGAAAATTATATTCACTCCTATACTCTAGTTTTGAGTGTTAGCATGGGTTCTGGGTGTCCTTGTAACTCTGGGAACAGCCTGCTGAGGAATCAATAACATGGTGAAAGATGTGTAAAATAGTTTCACAGCTTGTACTGTTAATATCACTGTTTTAAAACATGTACTACAACATGTGATTCATTACAGAGCTCTGTCTTGCAGAGATAGTTTGGCCATGACATTGGCCACAATTTTACAAGTGTTGCCATGCATTACAGCAATGTTACTGTTGGAGAAAGTACCAATGTATTGAAAAAATGAGGAAAAATATGAGTTAGAGCAACACTTCTGCCATCCCCATGCTTTGTAATGTTTAGTATTTGGGTTTAAGTATAGCTTTGGCTAAAAATAGGTCATCCTCTGCTTTTGAGGTAAACAGGAAATCTAAGACATACTTGCTACACTTTGTTGACAGGTAAACTATTGTGAAACACAAAAGACAATATCTATTCCCTCAGAATAGATATTGTCTTCCCGGAATTGGGAAGCTAATATGCTGATAGCTGTACACATCATGAATGTTCAGCTGAGTTCTAAAAGATTGCTTTGTTGACACTATTCTTCAGGAAAGGTTATGTGAAGTTTTAATAAAATTCTCAGCCTTTGATGTGCTTTCAGAGAATGCATCTATTTGATCCCACACCTTCATGTCAGTGTAAGATTGATGTAGCACAAACATCTGGCCCCTTGACTGAAGATTGTTACCCCCAGCATGGCAAGCAGCTTGCTTTTTTGACTACACTATTAGCCAAGCCAACACAAGGCAAGGCAAAGGCATGGGTGCTGTGATCATGCAGGTAGATGCTAAGCGAGTGGGTGCTATGAGACCAAATCCAAGCTGTGAGCTGAGTGCCTGTCCTTGCACACAAAGTGTTCTTGTAGCAGCCTAGTCACCAGTGTGCCCCGCAATACAAGCCTGTGCTTCCTGATTATCCTGCAGGTGGATCGGAGAAGTGCACTGATCGCTGACATAACAGCAAATATCGAGTGGTAGGAGATGCATGTGGCTGGTGTTCATAGATTGTGCCCGGAGATGCTGTTTCATGCTGAGCGTTGTGGAGGCTCCTCACAGGTGGCAATGAGCTGAAGTCACGAGGTACCTGCTCTGACTTTTGGGTTGAAAATGCTAAACATGTCACTTGTTTGGTGAGATATTAATGAAGCTAGTTGCAGCACTAATCAGCCATTTAATGAGAAAATTGTCCTTGCCTCCCAAATATACCTCATTACTCAGCGAACACATAAAAAAGATGCGGCAAGTTAGTCCTGACGCTAAGATTGGCCGTGTTGCACTTTTCAAGCGATTCTACCAAAACTTACCATAGCTCATGTTGCTTAGGTTCCCACAAGATCCCTCCCAGAGATAACATTGCAAGTCCAATCTTCTTTAGAACTACAACCACATTCTAATACTTAAAGTACATGGGAATTAATATCGTCTCTAAGCTACAACCTGACATAGATGACAGCATTGATTTCCAGTTCTGAAAGTCAACGTCACACATAGACCCATTCAAAACAATAGACAATAGGTGCAGGAGTAGGCCATTCAGCCCTTCGAGCCTGCACCACCATTCAACATGATCATGGCTGATCATTCCTAATCAGTATCCTGTTCCTGCCTTATCTCCATAACCCTTGATTCCACTATCTTTGAGAGCTCTATCCAACTCTTTCTTAAATGAATCCAGAGACTGGGCCTCCACTGCCCTCTGGGGCAGAGCATTCCACAGAGCCACCACTCTCTGGGTGAAGAAGTTTCTCCTCATCTCTGTCCTAAATGGTCTACCCCATATTTTTAAGCTATGCCCTCTGGTTCGGCACTCACCCATCAGCGGAAACCTGCCTCCAGAGTCTCCAATCCTTTCATAATTTTATACGTCTCAATCAGATCCCCTCTCAGTCTTCTAAACTCAAGGGTATACAAGCCCAGTCGCTCCAGTCTTTCAGCGTAAGGTAGTCCCGCCATTCCAGGAATTGACCTCGTGAACCTACGCTGCACTCTCTCAATAGCCAGAATGTCTTTCCTCAAATTTGGAGACCAGAACAAAACAAAACAAAATTAGAGGGAACACTGGTGGCAAGCCATGTACTCTTAATTTATTTTGTTTCCAAGTTAGCTTGCTGCTCACATTACAAACAGTTTGAGTGACTGCTCCTCATTGCTTCTGATTGCACTGTGGCTCATTGCTTCAACAGATCGCTTCTCACTGTGAACCTATTTCTATTTACTTTGCAGACGTTGACTGATTTATCCTGTTAGTTCAATATTTTCTTCCTCAATTAATTCAGATTTCTGGCACTTCTGTTTTCTTTTCATCTTCAGATTTTCTGGTCTGATTTGCTTCATTAATTGAAAAGTTGATATCGAGGTTTTTATTTAAAGTGGTAAAAATAATCCTCACTGCAAAATCCAACAGTTCGGCTACAGGCATTATTATAGCACTGCACTATTAATGACGCCAATGTAGTCAGTCCAGAAATAAGCATTCCTTCACTTGGGGCACGTGATTAACTTTATCCATGTACTAACAAATCAAATAATCAACATTGAATATATTTTGCATTGTTGGACTCCAGAGTTGAATTTAGCGAGGGGAAGAGGGACAGGGTATCCACTATCCAAACCCATTGCCAAGAAAATTTAATCCTACAAGTAATTATCCAGTTCATAGGTGCATGCGTTTAGTAGATGAACTGGCACTGCAATTAGATATAGATATGAACTGACTATGATACTATACAGATGCAGCAGTATATTTTAATTGAATATACATACACAACCAACAGTTCTCAAGACCCTTTTGCCCAACTCCTGCCTCCAAATATTGAGACAATGCTTCGTGGAGTTGCCAACCTGCTGGGCACAAGATTAGAGTGAAGAAACCAAGACCAATTTTCAATGCTCAGCTTTGCCTCCCACCAACCCATCAGATTGCTATAATACTGACGCATGAGACAACCCACCCAGAGAAAATGGAGCTAGCCCCAAACCAAGACAGACAAATGGCAGCGACCACATGGTCAGTGAAGAGAGAGAGAAAGAAACCTACACTGCTGACACAGCAGTGAATCTGCACAGTTACTGCTTTTGCTGTTTGAATTCATGTATCGCTGGACATCAGAGTGTGTCTAGGAAAAATTAACAAACAACAAAATTCATAGCTGACCTTAGAGGCACCTGTGTGGGAGAGCTCAGCACAGGAACATATAAGTGCATAACTTTTTATGTGTAACCTTGCTGTCAGTCTATAGTAATGAGTAGAGTGAGTTCTTTCTTATTTGCATGTTTTATTGGGATCTGTCTCTTAATTAAATTTTTAAAATATGAACTTTATGTGCTAAGTTAGCTTGGGTCACTGTGGATTTTTAAGAGCAAAAAATGGTGCTATTTTCTGGGTCTGTAGATTGTGAAGGAGCAAAGATGGCCTTTAGTGGAGTGATGTGCTCTTCCTGTTGGATGTGAGAGTTTAGGGAGAGTTTCCATGTAACTGAGGATTATGTTTACAGGAAGTGTCTTTGGTTGCAAATTCTATCAGATAGCATGGATCGGTTGGAGTGGCAGTTAGAGGCAATGAGGAATTTACAAGAGCTAAGGGATGTGATGGATGGCAGTTATAAGAAGGGAGAAAAGCCATAGATACAGTCGATCGGATGGGATAACTCCAGGAAAGATAGGAGGGGTAGGGAGGAATGTAGGAGTCTTCTGTGGCTATCTCCACTTCAAACAACTATGCTGTTTTGGAAAATGTAGGGGGTGATGGACTCTCAGGGGAATGTAGCATGAACAGCCATGATTTTGGTATCAAGACTAGCTGTAATGTAATGAAGGATACGTTGGGTAATATCTGGATTACTCCCAGTGCTATGAGCTAGTGAGGGTAGGAATAGGAGAATAGAGCAAATGAAGAAGTGGCTGAGGAGCTGGTGTAGGAGAGAAGGGTTCTCATTTTTGGATCATTGGAATCTCTTCTGGGGTAGAAATCACCTGTGCAAGAAGGACAGATTGCACCTGATTTGGAAGGGGACTAATGCACTGGCAGGGAGATTTGTTCGAGCTGCTCAAGAGGATTTAAACTAGTAAGGTGCGGGGTGGGACCCAGGGAGAAAATGAGGAAAGAGATCAATCTGAGACCGGTACAGTTGGAAAAATGAACAGATCAAACAGTCAGGGCAGGAGAGAACAAAATAGAGACCAAGGTAGGACTCACAAATTAAACTGCATTTACTTCAATGCAAGAGGACTAACAGGGAAGGCAGCTGAACTCAGGGCATGGTTAGGAACATGAGACTTGGATATCATAGCAATTACATAAACGTGGCTCAGTGATCGACAGAACTGGCAGCTTAATGTTCCAGGATACAAATGCTATTGGAAGGATTGAAAGAGTGGCAACGGAGGAGGGAGAGTAGCGTTTTTGATAAGGGATAGCATTACTGCTGTACTTAGGTAGGATATTCCTGGGAATACACCTAGGGAAGTTATTTGGGTGGAACTGAAAAATAAGAAAGGAATGATCATTTTATTGGGATTGTATTATAGACACCCTAATAGTCAGCAGGTAATTTAGAAACAAATTTATAAGGAGATTTCAGTCATCTGTAAGAATAATAGGGTGATTATAGTAGGGGATTTTATCTTTCCAAACATAGACTGGGATTGCCATAGTGAAAACAAGTTTGTTAAGTGTTTACAAGAAAATGTTCTGATTCAGTATGTGGATGTATCGTTACAAAATGGGGTAAACCCCTTTGCTAATTTAAATCTGACACACAGAGAAGCTCACCTCTGTTAAATTTTGAGAGGCAAAGAATTATCTCAGAGATTAATATTTAAATCCAACAGAGAACATTAAAACAAGAACTATTTACAACACCTTTCTCTTAAGCCTATCTTTTACCTCCCACTCTACAATACTGGTCAAATAAAAAAAAAGATCAAGATTTTTTTTAAAATCATGTTACAAAACCAATGATCTATCGATTCTCCTTTGTTAAATTTCCTCTGTAGATTTTCCTCTGTATTTTCCTGAGTCATCTTTTCTTCAGTCTTCTGCTGCACAACTTTGCTTATGGGCAGGTACCTTTCAGAAAGCTATTTGGCTCGCAGTCTGTATTTGTTGGTGCTCTTTGCAGTTCTTCCCCTTAATCTCTCAAAATGTCTGGTTTTATACCCCAAAATATCAGATCATTTCATTGGTTTGATGTCGTCCCAAGCAGTAAAATTCAAATTCGATTGAATTTTAGTATCTGGGTCATAATTTAAAGTGATTGCTGAATTTGAATTTGTTTTTGTTCCATGGCAATGCAACTTCAGCAATTTGTTTCAAAAAAAAGTAACATTTTTAAATTGTTCAGCACACTCTGTGCTTTCAGTCAGGCTTTGTTAGCTTCCCCTCTCTCTCTTAAAGGTACACCTACACCTTCAAAACAGTACCTACTAGTGAAGGTGCAAATCTTGACCTACTCTTGGGAAACAAGGCAAGACAGGTGACTGACTCAGTGGGGGAGCACTTTGGAGCCAGCGACCATAATTCTATTAGTTTGTGAGAAGATTTGTAGCTCGAGTGCTCGTTGTTGTGGTTCTGTTCGCCGAGCTGGAAGTTTTTGTTGCAAACGTTTTGTCCCCTGTCTAGGTGACATCCTCAGTGCTTGGGAGCCTCCTGTGAAGCGCTTCTGTGGTGTTTCCTCCGGCATTTATAGTGGCCTGTCCCTGCCGCTTCCGGTTGTCAGTTTCAGCTGTCCGCTGTAGTGGCCGGTATATTGGGTCCAGGTCTATGGCACTCATCCACAAACTCCATCAACAAACACATAGACCTGGACCCAATATACCGGTCACTACAGCGGACAGCTGAAACTGACAACCAGAAGCGGCAGGGACAGGCCACTATAAATGCCGGAGGAAACACCACAGAAGCGCTTCACAGGAGGCTCCCAAGCACTGAGGATGTCACCTAGACAGGGGACAAAACGTTTGCAACAAAAACTTCCAGCTCGGCAAACAGAACCACAGCATAATTCTATTAGTTTAAAATAGTGATGGAAAAGGATAGACTGGATTTAAAAGCTGAAGTTTTTATTTGGAGGAAGACCAATTTTGACGGAATTAGGCAAAAACATTACTCAGAGAGTAGTAGGGGTGTGGAACACACAGCCTGCAACAGTAGTGGGCTTTAAGGGCATTTAAACCCTCTTGGATAAACTTATGGATGAAAATGGAATAGTGTAGGTTAGATGGGCTTCAGATTGCTTTCACAGGTCGGTGCAACATCAAGGGCTGAAGGACCTGTACTGCTCTGTAATGTTCTGTGTTCTATGTTCTATGTTCTATTTTCAAAAGCTGATTGGAGGCAGATTTTTGCAAGTAAAGGGACAGCTGGAAAATGGGAAGCTTTCAAAAATGAGATAACAAGAGTCCAGAGACAGTATATTCCTGTTAGGGTGTAAGGCAAGGCTGGTAGGTGTTAGGAATGCTGGATGACTAGAGAAATTGAGGCGTTGGTTAAGAAAAGGACGGAAGCATATGTCAGGTATAGACAACAGAAATCGAATGAATCCTTAGAAAAGTATAAAGGCTGTAGAAGTATAAGTGAGAGGGAAATCAAGAGGCAAAAAGGGGACAGGAGATAAGTTTGGCAAATAAAGTAAAGGAAAATCCAAAGGAGTTTTATAAATATATTAAGGACAAAAGGGCAACTAGAGAGAGAGTAGGGCCTCTCAAAGATCAGCAAGGCAGCCTATATGTGGAGCTGCAGGAGGTGGGGGAGATACTGAATGAGTATTTTGCATCAGGGTTTACTGTGGGGAGGGACATGGAAGATATAGAATGTGGGGAAATAGACAGTGACATCTTGAAAAATGTCTATATTTCAAAGGAAGGGGTGCTGTATATCGTGAAATGCATAAAAGTGGATAAATCCCCAGGACCTGATCAGGTGTAACCTAGAATTGTGTGGGAAGCTAGGGAAGTGATTGCTGAACCCTTTGCTGAGATATTTGTGTCATCAATAGTCACAGGTGAGATGCCAGAAGACTGGAGGTTGGCTAATGTGGTATCACTGTTTAAAAAAGTGGTAAGGAAAAGCCAGCAAACTCTCGACCAGTGACCCTATCATCAGTGGTTGGCAAGTTGTTGGAGGGAATCCTGAGGGACAGGATTTACATGTGTTTGGAAAGGCAAGGACGAATTAGGGATAGTCAACATGGCTTTGTGTATAGGCAGTCGTCTCATGCACTTGATTGTGTTTTTTGAAGAAGTAACAAAGAGGGCAAAGCAGTAAACATGATCGATATGGACTTCAGTAAGGTGTTCAACAAGGTACCTCATGTTAGACTGTTTAGCAAGGGGTTAGATCTCATGGAAAACAGGAAGAACTAGCCATTTGGATACTGAACTGGCTCCAAGGTAGCAGTGAAAGGGTGATGGTGGAGTGTTGCTTTTTAGACTGGAAGTCTGAAGTAAGTTTGTTGATGACACCAAAATTGGAGGTGTAGCAGACAGCAAAGGAGTTTACCTCAGATTACAATGGGATCTTGATCAGATGGGCCAATGGGCTGAAGAGAGGCAGATGGAGTTTAATTTAGATAAATGTGAGGTGCTGCATCTGGAAAAACAAATCAGCGCAGGACCAACACATTAAATGGTAAGGTCTTGGGGAGTGTTGCTGAACAAAGAGACCTTGGAATGCAGTTCATAGCTCCTTGAAAGTGGAGTTGCTGGTAGATAGGATAGTGAAGAAGGTGTTTGGCATGCTTTCCTTTATTGATCAGAGCGTTGAGTATAGGTGTTGGGAGGTCATGTTATGGCTGTTCAGGACATTTGTTCGGCCACTTTTTGAAACATTGTATGAAATTCTGGTCTCTCTCCTTTCAGAAGGATGTTGTGAAACTTGAAATGCTTCAAAAAAGATTCAGAAAGGATACTGCCGGTGTTGAAGGATTTGAGCTATAAGAAGAGGCTGAATAGGCTGGGACAGTTTTCCATGGAGCATCGGAAGCTGAGGGGTGACCTTATGTAGGTTTATAAAATCATGCCGGGCATGGATAGGATAAATAGACAAGGTCTTTTCCCTGGGTTGGGGGAATCCAGAAGAAGAGGGCATAATTTTAGGGTGAGAGGGGCAAGATATAAAAGGGACCTAAGGGGCAATCTTTTCACACAGAGGGTGGTGTGTGTATGGATTGAGATGCCAGAGGAAGTGGTGGAGGCTGGTACAATTACAGAATTTAAAAGGCATCCGGATGGTAGATGAATAGGAAAGGTTCAAAGGGATATGGGCCAAGTGCTGGGAAATGGGACTAGGTTCGGTTAAGATATCTGATCGGCATGGAAAAGCTGGAGCGAAGGGTCTGTTTCCATGGTGTACATCTTTAATACTCTATGACTCTGTAACTGGCAGATGGAGAATATATTCTACTAATAAGCCAAACATTTTTGTTACAGATCTCCAAGTGTTGCAGTGATTAATCCAGTAGATCAAGTAATTTGAAACATAATTTGTCAACTGACCAATGGTAACACTCTTGAAATATAACACAGATTAATGAGTAGTATTTATTCATCCACATCAGTATCCCAACTGCTGTTAGCAGCTATGGGAAAACAATGTTGATGCTGAGACTTTCCATTTATAGTCCATGGAAGCAAAATTACTTTCCACAATGCACTCTGGTGCAGACAATATATCTCACAATGGAGATAGATGAACAGAAAATGTCCTATGGCAAAATAAAAAAGTAAAATGTTAGATCAGATTACTTACAGTGTGGAAACAGGCCCTTCGGCCCAACAAGTCCACACCGACCCGCCAAAGCGCAACCCACCCAGACCCATTCCCGTGCATTTACCCCTTCACCTAACACTACGGGCAATTTAGCATGGCCAATCCACCTAACCTGCACACATTTTTGGACTGTGGGAGGAAACCGGAGCACCCAGAGGAAACCCACGCAGACACGGGGAGAATGTGCAAACTCCACACAGTCAGTCGCCTGTCTCTCCAAGAGTTTGTACCAATGTTCCTCTATCAACTAGCAGTACCAACAAAAACAAAAATTTCTGGTGATTCAGTTTGCAGGATCTTGCTGATATGCTTGCTGTAATAACTACAATAACTGCACTTTTAAAAGTAATTCATTAACTGTAAAACACTTGGATAATAAGGTGCCACATAAATACAGAAGATTTTTGAAGGAGATTTATTTTCCTTTAACTTCCTTCAAATGCATGTATATTCCTAAACAGGCTAGCTGGTGAACCAACTCCACAAAGACAGCTTCTTTAAAGGTCACTGTCTTGAAACATTTATTTTGTGAAATCTGAGTTTAAAACACTGCAGTGTATTAGCCTGTGTCTTGATATAAACATTAGTCATTATTTTTCAGCAATTAGACATTTGCAGAATGAAAGAGAAGGATTTGTTTTGTTTTTGTGATGTCATCTTGTTTGTTGTACATTAATAATGAAAAGTAATTCCTCTGCTCGGTAAAGAAAGCAACAGAAATATATTTACATGAGCTGTACTATCTACATATGATTGAACATGCACTGACTGCAAAATTCTAAGAATTGTTTTTAAACAACTGAAATAACAAATTATTAAATAAATATGGCAATGTTCGAGGGATACAAAGCAAATGGCTGATTAATCAGTCAGAAGATTGTGGTCTAGAATCCCACACCTTCATTGGCATACAAACTGAGTGATTGTATGAGTTGCATGAGTTAAGATTATAATTTACCTGAAATCTCACATGGGGTGTTAACCACTCTTTGAGATATTGTTAAAGATACGGAGGTATGGCATTGAGGGTGAGTTGGAGGTTTGGATTAGGAGTTGGCTGGCTGGAAGAAGACAGAGGGTAGTAGTTGATGGCAAAGGTTCATCTTGGAGTGCCGTCACTAGCGGTGTTCCGCAAGGATCTGTTTTGGGACGATTGCTGTTTGTCATTTTTATAAATGACCTGGAGGAGGGGTTAGAAGGTTGGGTGAGCAAGTTTGCGGATGATACGAAAGTCGGAGGAGTTGTAGACAGTGAGGAAGGATGTGGCAGGTTACAGCGGAATATAGATAAGCTGCAGAACTGGGCAGAAAGGTGGCAAATGGAGTTCAATGTAGCTAAGTGTGAGGTGATTCACTTTGGTAAGAGTAACAAAAGGATGGGGTACTGGGCTAATGGTCGGATACTTGGTAGTGTGGATGAGCAGAGGGATCTTGGTGTCCATGTACACAGATCTTTGAAAGTTGCCACCCAGGTAAATAGTGCGGTGAAGAAGGCATATGGCGTATTGGCTTTTATTGGTAGAGGAATTGAGTTCCGGAGTACTGAGGTCATGTTGCAGTTGTATAAGACTCTGGTGCGGCCGCATCTGGAGTATTGTGTGCAGTTTTGGTCGCCATACTATAGGAAGGATGTGGAGGCACTGGAACGGGTGCAGAGGAGGTTTACCAGGATGTTGCCTGGTATGGTAGAAAGATCGTATGAGGAAAGGCTGAGGCACTTGGGGTTGTTTTCATTGGAGAAAAGAAGGTTTAGGGGTGACTTGATAGAGGTGTACAAGATGATTAGGGGTTTAGATAGGGTCGACAGTGAGAATCTTTTTCCACGTATGGAGTCAGCTATTACAAGGGGGCATAGCTTTAAATTAAGGGGGGGTAGGTATAGGACAGATGTTAGGGGTAGGTTCTTTACTCAGCGAGTCGTGAGTTCATGGAATGCCCTGCCAGTAGCAGTGGTGGACTCTCCCTCATTATGGGCATTTAAGCGGGCATTGGATAGGCATATGGAGGATAGTGGGCTAGTGTAGGTTAGGTGGGCTTGGATCGGCGCAACATCGAGGGCCGAAGGGCCTGTACTGCGCTGTATTCTTCTATGTTCTATGTACTATGTTCCATCTCATGAAACTTTTCAAAATAGAGCAGAGCTTTCCTGATATCCTGAATTGAATCATAGAGTGCCTATTGTGTGGAAGCTAGCCACTCATACCATTGAGCCTACACTGATCCTCCAAAGAGCATCTCACCCAGAACCCCCACTCCATCCCTGTAACAATGTATTTCTCACTGGCCAATTCACCTAACCTGCACATCTTTGAACTGTGGAAGGAAACTGGAGCACCTGGAATAAACCCACGCAGACACAGGGCAAATTTGCAAAATCCATGCAGACAGTTGCCCAAGATTGGGATTGAACCTAGGTCCTTGGTGCTGTGAGGCAGCAATGCTGACCACTGAGCCACTGCTCCACACCAGTGAAAGTATTTGAGATAAGGTAAAGTTTCCTCAGCTTAACTTGATAAACATTGTTTGCATTAGAATAATGAGACAGAAATCTGCATTTTGGTTTGCAGGACTTGGGAAGTTTGATCAAATCAAGAGCATTATTAGAATCTAAAGCTGAGTTTGATCAGCTGTATTAGCATTGGCATACAAAGGATTTGTCTCAACCCTGTAGGAACTTCATGAAAAGCATCAGATTTAAGCACACAGCTTTGAGATGGATTCAGGCATCAGGAATCCAATCGTGTTTGAATTCAACCTACCCAGAACACACTGAAATCTTTAACCCAACTCTCAGGTATCAGAAGTGTGGAATTGATGGTGAAACAGAAGGTTTTTCTCCACCAATAATCCTATCATTTAAACTGTTTTTTGCAGAAGACTACAAAAAATAGGTACAGGAGTAGGCCATAATCACAGCACTTCCAAATGTTATGAAATTGTAAAAGATTGCTCCACCATAACCTCAGCACTTCTACATGTTATGAAATTATAAAAGATACAGAGAATTTGTAAACAGATGAAAGATAATTTTTGAAAGAATGGAATAAAAAGAAGTACATTTGTAAAAAAAGAAAATCTATGTCTTGTTCATGTCCAGGATTTGAGCATATTGGGCAAGGTCAGCATTTAATGATCATTCTTAATGATTCTTGAATATATGATGGTGATTCACCTTCATGAATCACTGCTGTTCATGTAGTGTAGGTACAGCCATTGTAGATTTCATGCTTTTCCACAAGAAATTCCAGGCTTTTCACCCTGTGACAATGAAGGAAAGGCATGATAATTCCATTCAGTGTTGCTATTTGAAACACAGGAATTCTCTGTACCTTTGAATGTTACAATTCACAGAATGCACTAATACTTTTACTTATGCATCTCCTTTAACCAAAACCTTCTTTTCACGGTTAAGTCCACAGTCCTAGTGTCGGTCTTATCGTCAACTGTAGATGTAATACCAATTCATTTTCTTAACTTAAACGGAGTAACCATTTTGACACAATTAAGTAAACCTGGTTTCTTTTTGTGCTAAGATTTCATCTTTATCTGCACTAAATTCTCTTCTGGCTTTCTCAAGAATGTCATTGAGATGTTTTCCATGTTTCACTGTAAGTGTGCTGAAATACCGCCCGTTTTGATCTCTGCATACTATTATATAATTCACTCACTGCGATTCTCTTTCCACACATGCCTTATTTATTTATTTCTGAATGATACCCAAGCTTCCTCATGCTGGTCTTTGAGTTTCCAAAACCTGTAGTCTCCTGTGCAATTCAAATCCACTTTATTTCCAACTTTCTAAGGTTTTAAGTTGTATGTTGGGAATTGATTGGATTCTTGCCATTTTATGCTGTAACACAACTTTGGCAAGCTTTCTTGGTTAGGTGTCAGGTGTCTTTAACTCTTCAAGACCATTTTGTGGGCTCAGCCCTTTGCACTTAAGTAATTTACATTGTTATTTGGCAATTCTACACACCTTGTATGGTTTCCAAACTGTCCAATACTGGCATGGACAGATCAGCATTTCTGCTTGAATCTGTCCTTTATTCAATTGGATTATAAATAAGCAAGAGCCTATGCTCTCAGAACCAGCTTCAAAATTAGGGATTCCTTCTCACATGCTACCAGACATTTCATTTCCCAATATAAAGTTTATATTTTAATTGGAAATTTAGGCGCAATTTCGATCATACAAAACCCATTTATCTGAGCACAATTTAAGGTTACTTTATATAATGGGAATGGTAGACACGTCTCATCAACACCCTGTACAAACAATTTAATTCTTTGACTGTTCTGAAAAAAGATTACACTCTGAACTGAACTTCTATCTCAGGATAACAATACTTTAAGACACTCTCTTGGACAAAGATGGAGTGACTTCCCCTTTAAATATAAACCCATTTCAATTGTTTGTAACACTATATATTTCTACTATAAAAGCATGAGGTAGAATAGTTTTTTCCTCAAGCTTCTCTTTCTCGTGCAATGTTTTCTGAGCAAATTCCTGTCATGTGAGATTTAAAAGGAAGTTGCCAGGGTTGGAGGATTTGAGTTTTGGGAGGGGTTGAATAGGTAGGGGCTGTTTTCCCTGGAGCATCGGAGGCTGAGGAGTGACCTTATACAGGTTTATAAAATCATGAGGGGCATGGATAGGATGAATAGACAAAGTATTTTCCCTGGGGTGGGGAGTCCAGAACTAGAGGGCATAGGTTTAGGGTGAGAGGGGAAGATATAAAAGAGACCTAAGGGGCAACTTTTTAACTCAGAGGGTGGTATGTGTATGGAATGAGCTGCCAGAGGAAGTGGTGGAGGCTAGTACAATTGGAACATTTAAAAGGCATCTGGGTGGGTATATGAATAGGAAGGGTTTGGAGGGATATGGGACCGATGCTGGCAAGTGGGACTAGATTAGATTAGGATATCTGGTCGGCATGGACAAGTTGGACCGAAAGTTCTGTTTCAGTGCTGTACATCTCTATGACTCTATGATCAGTGCAATTATTTTAACATTAATTTCCTTTGCTGATGCTTTCTTTTCTGAAAACACCTTCAGTGTTTAATCGCTCCTATTATTCCCACCGGTTTACCAACCCGTTTTCAACAATTGGCTTTTACATTCCTTTATGAAAATGAAAATATTCTGGTTTCTTTACACTACTCTATATTATCCTGTTGCCTGAAGCAGCTTTTTCTTTCTCTCTAAAACCATAAACATACCTACTCCTCCAGCTACTATGCTGGTTTTCATAGGATAACTTATGAATATTTAGTTCTCTGTAACAAATATCAAATGCTTCATCCAGAGCTGTTACTGTTTTGTTAACTCATGCTCTTTAAATAGGACTTAATATCTGGTAGAATGCTATTTCTGAATTCTTTAATAATCAAATCTTCCCACACCTTTTCAAGAAATTGTTTTATCCTCAGACAAATGAAACCAATGATTCCAAAATATTTATTTTTCCCTCATGAATTTAACAAATGTCTCACTGGGTTCCACATCTACTATCCTAAATCTTAATTGGTAAGCTTTATGACCAAGATGTTAAATATTGCAGTCTCAACTGTCTTATAATCTGAGGACAGTTCTACTCAAAGTTGGGAATAAACATCCTTTCCTCTATTTGCCAGGATTCTTTAAAGCTCAAGAGCATTTTGACTGCATAAATTGTTTTAGCACTTTTCCTAAATGAGAGAAAAGATGACTGTGCACCTTCTTCCAGAAATTCAGGTACAAAGAAAGATCTGTGGTTAAATCGAATTGGACATCCCTCTTCATCCAAACAGTCAGATGGGGAACTTTTGGGATCGAAGCAACTTGAGAAATGATGAGTTTTGTGGCAGAATCAAACAGGAAAGTACGTCGATGCCCATCTTGGCAAAGGGAGCACGTCACTATCTTTAATACAATTGCTGAGCAACAAGGTGAGATATTCACAGTAGTGTGAAAATGCTAAACAAGGGGGATTATAGCTTTTTGGACAACTCATTAACTGGCTACTTAGGAAACAGAGGTACATAGTATGTTGCACCAATAACTGCCATTGAAAGGTAGCTGCAGGGATACTTTGCATGCATGAACAGGCACCCAGCTCACAGATTGAACCAGGCTGCTTGCTTGCTTTATTATAACTCATTAACTAATACCTACATTCTTGCACCAGCTGACCTTGCCGTGCCTTGCCTTATCTTGCCAATTAGTGTAGTCCAGGCAGTTTGCTTCACTATTCAGCAGTCCTCAATCAAGGGGGCAGACATCATGCTGGACAACACTGCACTACATCAATCTCACATCCGCACTATGTGCCAATAGCTTATACAACAAGCACACCACATGTACAATAAGCGATGTCTCAAAGTCTTAGGAGTGTACCCCCTCACAGAAGTGAGGGGAGTGGATGCCCCAGAAGTGTGAGTCAAGGACAGCCTTCAATAACACACTAATGGATTGGTCACAATCAGACACATGGTTGGAATGATCTCAGTTAGGGGTCTGTGCTTCTGTAGTGAGGGGAATGGACTACAGTCAGTCCTGTGGCTCCATATCTGACAGTCAGAGGTAAGGCTGGTGTGGTCGGCAGATGTAGAGCCATCAGTGAGGAGTCTGAGCATTTCTTGTCCAGGGATGTCCTGTGAGGTCACTGAAGGGGGTGAGCTATGGTCAGTTTCTGTAGATGGACGCAACAAATGAAGGGGAGAAGTGATATGCAAGGTGGCAGAGAGGATGCATGATGCTAGGGAAAGGAGAGTCAGGAATCTATTCTTTGGGATTGGGGGCTACAGACTGGGGAGGGAAGGAGGGAAGATAATTGTGAAGTAGAGAGTGGTATGGTAAAGCATGATAGGAAAGCAGTCATCTTGGAGGGGGATTTATCTATGGTCAGGAGGGGGATTTATCCATGGTCAGGAGGGGGATTTATCCATGGTCAGGAGGGGCATTTGTCCACGGTCAGAAGTTGATTTCAAGGGAAGACAGTGAACAACCTTACCTGGCATGGCCCCCTTATATTCCAGGGGCTGTGGGGAAGGGGTATGTTGGGGAGGAATGTGGGCAGGTCCAGGGCTGTGGGGGAGGGGTGGGAAGGGGAGGAATGTGGGCAGCTGCAGGGCTGTGGGGGAGGGTGCGAAGGGGAGGAATGTGGGCATGTGCAGGGCTGTGGGGGAGGGGTGTGATGGGGAGAAATGTGGGCATGTGCAGGGCTGTGGGGGAGGGTGCGAAGGGGAGGAATGTGGGCATATGCAGGGCTGTGGGGGAGGGTGCGAAGGGGAGGAATGTGGGCATGTGCAGGGCTGTGGGGGAGGGTGCGAAGGGGAGGAATGTGGGCAGGTGCAGGGCTGTGGGAGAGGGGTGCGAAGGGGAGGAATGTGGGCAGGTGCAGGGCTCTGGGGTGGGAGGGGTGCAAAGGGGAGGAATGTGGTCAGGTGCAGGTTTGTGGGGGAGGGGTGCGATGGGGAGGAACATGGGTATGTCAAGACTCATTTAGACAGGTTTGGTGGAGACTGTGAAAGTGCAAAGCTGATATGATTCATAGGTAAGACTATGAGATGGGGATCTTAATGTTCAGGACCTCACCTGCACATTGAGGCAGAGGCAGAAGACAGTGCTCACTGTCACCTTCCTTCTTGCAGAAAATCAAAAAACCACAATAAAAAAGAAAATGACTGGCCACTTCCAAAGCTGGCAGGGCAAGTGTCTGGACCTATGAGAGAAGGGACTGCATAATCTCTCAATGTGAACCGTTTTCAGTGAAACAACATTACGTAAAGACCCATGCACTGGAAGGGACACAGATCTGTGGAGTGCCTAATCCCTGGAGATTCCAATTCATCGGCTCCCCGTGTACTATATGCCTCTCTGGCTCACACATCACTGACCACTTCATTCCCCTGAGACCAGGGGAAAAATAAGGATGTTGTGGGATGAGGGATAATGGTATTACAAACACCTATTTCCATTCTAATGTCTTGTACATCTTGCCTCCACATGGTGCAGCAGGCTCTCAACACAGACATCAATCCATTCTGTGTGGGCATGATCTTCAGCATTATGACAGCACAGATATGGGCAGCACGGTGGCACAGTGGTTAGCATTGCTGCCTCACAGCACCAGAGACCCGTGTTCAATTCCGGCACATTCTCCCCGTGTCTGCGTGGGTTTCCTCCGGGTGCTCCGGTTTCCTCCCACAATCCAAAAATGTGCAGGTTACGTAAATTGGCCATAGTGTTAGGTGAAGGGGTAAATGTAGGGGAATGGGTCTGGGTGGGTTGCACTTCGACGGGTAGGTGTGGACTTGTTGGGTCGAAAGGCCTGTTTCCACACTGTAAATAATCTAATCTAAATATATTCAAAGCTACACAAAGACTCAATTGAACAGATGCAGAGGAAATACATTGACATTCACACAAACATGAGAACTAATGTATGGTCATTCTTCTATAATGCGATAGTTGCCTTCTTGTGCAACCACATATTGTAGAATAACAGCGTTTTAGAAATAACAGTTAAAGTGGTGGCGATGTCATCGTCTTACAGCCAACACACATTTTAAAGTTCGCACTTTTGAAACAGTGTCCCCAATTCGTCAATTACATTACATCGAATTTGCATTAACGAATCACACATTACAACAGAATGAACTGTACAGTGCAATGTAATCGATGCCACCAAAGTGCTTCTGACAGTCGTTTTTCTTCCTCTCCCTCCCATTATAGAGTCATACGGTGTAGAAACAAACCCTTTGCCCCACCATGTCTATGCTGACCAAGAAACACCAAACTAGACTAATTTTATTCACCTTCCATTTGTCCACAGCCTACTATGTCCTGACATTTTAAGTGCTCATTCAGATATCTCTCAAATATAGTGAGAATTATTGCCTGTTTCACTTTCCCAAGTAGTGAATTCCATAGTACCGGACTCTGTGCTGGTGACAGGGCCACAATAATTCTAACCACAGTCCTTCAAGTAAAAGTGTATAAAGGAGAACAATCCAACTTTTGAGGTGGTTGCTAAAGATCTCATAACACTTTTCAAAGTAGAGCACTGTTTCTTGACACTGTGAGCAATTTGTCCAAACATTGCTTGCTTTGGAATGAAGAAGAAGTCTACACTTTGGCTCAGAAGTTTCAGGCACTTTGATCAAATCAGGAGAATTAATGGGAAGCAAAGCTATTTTGATCAGTCGTTTAAGCATCAACAAAAAGAGGATCAGTGAAGCCCTGTCGGCTTCATGAAAACTGTCGGATATTAAAGATGTAGTTAATGGGTGGATTAACAGATCAGAGACTAAACCGTGTTTGAATTCAACTCATCCACATGCATTTGAAGTTCTTAAGCTATCTCTAAGACATGACATGTCTGAAACTGGTGATGAAATAAATCACAGAATCAAAGAAAGATTGCAACACAGAAGAAGGCCATTTGATCCATCATATTCTAGCTATCACCTTGCAAGAGCAACTTAGATCATTACACTCCACAACCTTTTCATGGCAAGTTCTTCCATTTCACATAACAATACAATTCCCTCTGAGTGCATTGATTGAATTTATCTCCACCACACTCTCAGGGGCACGATCCAGATCCTAGCTATTCATTGAAGAATAAGATTTTGCCTCAGGCCACCCTTTTAGTTCTTTTCCCAAACACTTCAAAATGCTTCACTCCAGTTCTTGACTTTTCTGCGAAATAGGCAGAAGCATTTCGTGATTACATGTTTGGACAACTCAAGATTTTGAACACCCACATGCGACACGGTGGCACAGCGGTTAGCACTACTGCCTCACAGTGCCAGAGATCCGGGTTCAATTCCCACCTCAGGCGACTGACTGTGTGGAGTTTGCACATTCTCCCCGTGTCTGCGTGGGTTTCCTGTGGGTGCTCTGGTTTCCTCTCACAGTCCAAAAATGTGCAGGTTAGGTGAATTGGCCATGCTAAATTGCCCATAGTGTTTGGTGAAGGGGTAAATGTAGGGGAATGGGTCTGGATGGGTTGCGCTTCAGTGGGTCGGTGTGGACTTGTTGGGCCGAAGGGCCTGTTTCTACACTGTAAGTAATTTAAAGTAAAAATCCCTCTTGATCGTCTCTTTTCTGAACAGAGTTCCAGTTATAGTAATCTACCCAGGTAAATAACATCCTTCCTCTGAGGCACCACCCTTCAGATTTGTCTTCTTGTTTTGTCTCTAATGTGTTCACACCTTCCTTAATTACGGCATTCAGAATGGGACTCCATTCAGCCCCACTCCAGTTGATGCTGAAAATTTGCTTCATAAATATTTTTTGCAACTTCCATGACTTTCTACTCTATCCCAATTATCTATTGATTTTTTTTAATCCACTGATTTCTGATTGGAAGTTAGGATTAAAGCCAAATCTTTGGAGAGAGAGATAAAATATTTTATTTCTCTTATTGCTAACCAAACGTTTGGAAGTGGCCCTGTACTGAAGGCTGCTTAGCAACAGCCACTGAGGAAGTGACTTTATGAGGACATTCATTGGTGTGTCAGTTAAAGGGGAAAAAAATCCTCTGAGAAAAGATGGCAGTAAAAAGAAAGCTTTCTCTCTCCCTCCTGAAAGAGAAGGAACCTTACAGCAAGACAAGCTGCACACACCTCTCAGTAAATTATTTTCCGAGAAACTGAAAAAAAAATCCAGAAATCAGTCTCTTAAATTCAGAAAGCTGAACCATCACTTCAAATTAAAATGAAGGTCAAACTGGTTTTCCGTCTAAACTGAAGTCTAATTTGAAGATCTCATCAATTCTATAGATGGTAACATTACCATCTCAAAATGGCATGCAGCCTAGAGGGGAACTTGCAGGTGGTCATGTTCCAATGTATCTGCTGCTCTTATGTTTCTGGTTGGCAGAGTTCATGGTTTCAGCATATCTATAGATGGTACACACTGCTGCTACTGTGCATCAGGGTGGATGTTTGTGGATGTAGTATCAATTAAATGGGCTGCTTTGCCCTGGATGGTGTCAAGCTTCTTGAGTGTTGTTGGAATTACATTCATCTAGGTAAGTGGAGAGTTTTTAATCACACTCATGACATATGTCTTGAAGATGGTGGACAGAGTTTGGGAAGTCATGAGGGGGTCAGTTAACTCATTTAGCTGGATGGTTTGTTTGCAAAGTAATTGAAACTGTGGATTCAATTCATACACCAGCTGAGGTTACTATGAAGGACTCGCCTTCTCAATCTGGCCTGAAGCATGGTGACCTTTAAGTTAAACCACCACCAGTCACCTCTTTCTCTTTAATGAGAGAGCATCTCTATGGCTACTTTACCTTTAGATGATAGACAGATTTTGGGGAGTCAGGAAGTGAGTTACTCACTACGTGATTCCTGAGCTCTGACTTGCTCGTGTAGCCACAGTACTTGTAGGGCTAGTCTAGTTCCGTTTCTGGTCAGTAATAACCCCCAGGATGTTGACAGTGGGATACTCAGTGATGGCTACATTTTTCAATGTCAAGTGACAATGGTTACTTTCTCTTTTCTAAGAGTTGGTCATTGCACACAAGTGCCAGGCATCAATGTTACCTGTTACTCACCAGCCCAAACCTGGTTATCATCTATATCTTCTTATATTGGAAATTGACTCTTTCAGGATCTGAAAAGCTATGAATGGTGCTGAACATTGTGCAATCACCAGCACACACTCTCATTCCAGACAATATGTTGAAATTAAGGTAATTAATGAAGCAGCTGAGGATTGTTGGGCCTAGGATACTACCCTGAGGAACTCCTGCAGAGATGTCTTGGAGTTGAGATAACTGACCTCCAACAACCATGACCATCTTCTATTGTGCTAGGTATAACTCCAAACATTGGAACATTTTCCCACCTATTTCAATCAATTTCAGTTTCAATGGGGGCCATAATGCCCCATTTTGTCAAATCCATCTTTGATGTCAAGGACAGTCACTCTCACCTCACCACTGGAACTCAATTTCTTTGTCCATGCTTTGGTACAAGGTTCAGACTGTAATGACATAATTAGAAAAATTGTAAAAATTATCAGCATTTGATGTAGCTTCCAAATGTAAACAAATTACCATTAGCAATACAGCCTCCTGACAGTCTTGAAATCAAATAAATCATTTTGAATTGTGACTCTGAAATGGTTCAAATAATGCTTCAGAAAGCAGATACTGATAAGATCCCAGTGTATTTTGAGTCAGAGCAATGTACGTTTATTCCACTGTCCACTATGAAGGCTGTTTCTTTGGCTTTTGAAATGTATTGTTCCTCCATATAGGTTTTAAGACTATATAACATATAACATTTTAACTCCTCCAAATGGGTTACCGTTCTTGATTCTACATAAGTGAGGTCTATGTTTAGTAATCCCACCCATTGTTTGAACATGAGTTGTTTAATTCTTTCAAATTCTAGAAAAGTTTAAGTGGGCTTTATTGTGAGAATTCCCTGGTGTCTGCCTCTGGTACTGACTCATAGATGAAAAATCAGAGGTCTCTTTAGATAAACAAGGAATAAAGTTTATAGAATGTTCTTGTTAACAGGCTTTAAATGAACAGTGTCCGGTTATTTCAGACCACTTTAACTTACTGACAAGCTTCTACATTCCATAGGAGATTCAAGATTTATCCGATCTGTCAAAGTGCCTAATTTGTTCAATGGATTAATGTATCACGTTGCTTCATAGCAAACTCAATAAACTATCATAACATTGTTGTAAGTCGCTGGCCACCTACATTAGGTAACAATGATCATGAAGCTTGCCAAAATCAATAGGTTATTTACTTCTGTAGTTATAGAGTCATAGAGTCATACAAGGAAAAAACGACCCTTCATTCATGCTGACCAGTTATCCTAAACTAATCTGGTCCCATTTGCCAGCATTTGGCCCATATCCCTCTAAACCCTTCTTATTCATATACCCATGCAGATACCTTTTAAATATTGTAATTTACCAGCCTCCACTACTTTATCTGCCAGCTCATTCCATACATGCACCACACTCTGCGTGAAAAAGTTGCCCTTTAGGTCCCCTTTAAATCTTCCCCTTCTCACCTTAAACCTACGCCTTCCCACTGGTACACCTTTCCATAGTTAGTTCAGCTGCCTTAATTCCCTTTCTTCTTTTATCCCCTCAAAGGCCCTTTCTCTCTCCAGTTTCTGGAATTCTCTCCCATAAAACTTTAGCTTGAGTTTCTGCTCTTCCAGGCAAACCTTTGCCAAGGTAACCTAGTCTGAGGTGTAAAAGCACTTTTTTGAAGCTAGTCAACAGCTTTTCATACAATCACTTGAAAGTGGAACTTATGGATTGAAAATAACAATGAAGAGATCCATGACATATCAGTATCAGCGCTGCATGACTCCTTGACCAATATCCTAATTTCTGATCTTATTTTTGTTAACTTATAATTCTCTAAACGTAACAATACTTGTTATAATTTGTGAAAATAAAATATCATGAAATAATAATATTTTGTGAATTAAGTTAAATGATGGTCAAGGACATGAACCAACCTTAGCAACTTATAACTCAAAATGTATTTTCAAACCTACATCGTTAACATCGATCTTCGTCCAAACGTTAAAATGCTTCGTAATGTGGTTCTACCTGTTCTTGCCTTCCACGTGTTGACTATCTTCCTAGTTATTCTGGGAATCACAAATACATTTGTTTAACACTTACTTTTTAAACTGGAGAATTTCTTGCATCTGCACTTATTTCTTGTTGTTATAAATAATAGAAGTTTATTTTTTAAGACAAGATAAATTCATTAATCTTCAGCACAAATAATACTTCTAAAACATTTTTGATGATCATTTGAAAGTTTCCACTTTTGCAGTGATGCTACTCAGCTGTTTGACCTCATGAAGAAGATTCTATAATACCATCTATTCTCCAGACTTTCAAATGCTTCACAATGTGTTCCAAGCAGTTTTTATCTCCGAAATTTACAATATTGTCGACGTTCCTGGTGATTCTTACAGAAATACTTTGAGACATCTAACGCTATTTTTAAAGTTATCAACATAAAAATTAATAACCACTCACTCTGGTGTCAAGTATAAAAAATGCTGCTTTAAGTCATCTTATTAATAAGGTGGAAAATTACTTTCATGTAATTCAAATATCGGGTAGCTGTTTACCTTGACATTCTTAACTAATTTAAAATACTGAGAATATTGCAGTTTATCAGTTAAATTGCATAACTAAAACTGAACTATAGCACTGATTAAAATACATCCAGATAGAATGCAATGTTATCCCATTCTTTTACCTTCAGAGACCACACATTTAATAATTTGTAAAAAAAAATTATAAAAATGCCAATGAGTGATAATGTTGTGTTAGATTCAAGTTTATTTGAATAACTTCAGAACCGATTATCATGGTGAGCACAATATTTTCTGGTATAATAAAATCAATATTAATTTTAAAAACTTAAAATAATTGACCATTTCCAGTGCAATACAGTAGGATTTTTAAACAGATATTCTAAGGTTACTTGCTGAGGAGGGAGATGAGGAGTTGTGTGTTGGTCTGATCACAACTCTGTCAGTTTTTAAGACAGTGCTAAATTAAGTTTATTGTTAGTGATTCTGTTAACTTTATAGCAAAGGACAGACCAATACAATGTTGCATTCACCAGAATTTGAATGATCAAATCTACCCCATTACTGAAAAAAGACTGTGGGTGCTGCATATCAGACACAAAAAGAGAAGTTTCTGGAAAAGCTCAGCAGATCTGGTAGCATCTGTGCAGAGAAATGAAAGTTAACATTTTAGGTCCAGTGACCCTTTCTCAAAACAATCAAAATCAACAGTTCAATATTTCAAATTTCAATGATCTACTCAAGGAACAATAATGATTCTATTTTAGACTTGAATTTCACTTTAGTTTCTGTTAATTTCCTGGAGTTCAGCACTTGCTTACTCCATATAAAGAAATACTTTTCCTACCAATGCCACGGCTCTGAAAAAAAAAATCTGTTGGAACCCAGAAATGACCATCTTAGTTATTGGGATGAACATATTTAGTAAAAGACATTGGAAAGAATGAACAAATCAAGCACTTGTGGAGAGAACTGAAAAAAACCTCACCAGCCACGTTATATAGTGACGCTCCAGGCTACAGACTACCTCAAAGTGCTCTACAGTTAATGAAGCTCCAGGCTACAGACTACCTCAAAGTGCTCTACAGTTAATGAAGCTCTTTTGAAGATATTGTTGCAATGTAGAAAACTCAGTCTAGACTAACTAATGATACAGGTTCTTTTGCAATCACCTGAAGAGCAGACTGGATCCTGGAGTAATACCTCTTCCAAAAGACAGCACCTGAAACAATACATTGTACTCTGATAAAGGGCTCTTGCCTAAAATGTCGATTCTCCTGCTTCTCAGATGCTTCCTGACCTGCTGTGCTTTTCCAGCAACCCAACTCTCGACATTGTACCCTTAGTTCTGCACTATCAGCCTTTTTGGAGCTTTAGCCACAGAATGGGACTTGATCCATATCTTTCTAAATCAGAAGCAAAAACGTATAGCTGAGTCACAGTTAGCACCTGAGTAAGCATAACATTTCAGATTAATTTTCATTCTATTATGGCATGAAGTCCAACCTAAAATACAAAGACTTTTCTTCTCACCAGTAGTGCTTCCTGTCCTGCTAAACTGTTCTTATTAAGAATTATTCTCAGGAGATGGGCATTACTGCTAGGGTCAGCATTTATTGCCCATTCCCAGTTGTCCTTGCGAAATTAAATCTGGTGAACCTGCTCCCAAAATGACGTCAGGCAGAAAACACCAGCATGTCGACCCCATGAATAATAATGGAATTGTCATATTCAAGCTGGTTTTTTTCTTCAGAGTTCTTATGAAACTTTAAATGTTAATAACATTGGAAGTTCACATAACAGAAGCAAACTGTGAAACAGCATTTGAAAATTTGATTAATTTTCTTTAAAGTTAGTGCTGTTCATGTTATTAATGCTGGAAAAAAAATCAATTGAAATTGGTGACAGTCATCAAAAAGATGAACTGTTAGAAAATAAACTGAACATTGGACCTAATAAATTGGGTTATATTCAAGCATAAAAATTTCAACTTTGTTTGAAAACAAGTATTTTTAATTATTCATTTGCTGTTTGCTCTACCAAGTGTGTATCCAGAGTTATTAATGTTTAAATATGCACAAGAAATTATAGATACTCTGCACACCCAGGTTAAGATAGTTTTCGATGTGAAGAGGAATTTCGCAGCTGATAGTGTTTCTACCCACCTGCTGTGTTTTGCAACATTGAGTTTTTATTTTACATTTCCAACATTTACATTATTTTGCATTTTGTTAGAAAACACCAGTGATTCTTTTTTCAAACTATTCATTCTCCAGAAATTGATTTACATTTTTGACCATTATTTTAGACATTAAGTACTTTCTAATCACATTAGTTGATGTTAAATTAGCATAATTATAGGCAAATGCTGATTATTAGAGCTTCTAGAAGCTCTAATAATCAGCATTTTGTCGAACAAAATTACCATTTGTTAAACTGGAAAAATTCAGATCTCTGTTTGTTACGAGTAAAATAAATGCGATGTGGTAAGGGTTAAAACCTTAGGCTGAATATAACGATGACTTCAGAAGTGAGTTGGGTGAATTAACTATGTCATAACTGAAATTTCAAAATGACTACAACAGATTTAGTTGAAAAAAATTAAGTCAATGGTGTGACAGATTCCTACTTGTACTGCATTTGCATGTTACGAATAGTCATATTAAAACTTGTAAGCATTAAGGTCTGCCTTCAAGATTGAGTTATGGCACATGGATTTCTGTTCAGTGGTGACAAGCAGCAGTTGGCTTTGTGCAATGATGTCTGTTATATTTAGGAGATCAGGGAAGTGAAGCAGAAGAGTAGTATTGTATAGGTAAGGTAAAATTGCCATAGTCACAGTGTGAATGAGTCAATGACTAAGTGTTTGTGATGACTGCTGGTTGTTTAACTGGATGGACACCATACCTTGGACATAGTGGGACATTGGGATGGAGTATCCTTCATGTTAACCTCTGCCAGCATAGGAAATGTCCCCATGCAAACCAGCTGCTCATCTAACTGAGCTAACTGAATTCCAGCAGCTTGCAGGAAGGGGTTAGGACTGACAAGGGGAAGTCCAGACTCATAGGGTCTGGTGGGAGGGTTTAGGCAGAGGTATAGATGACTGGAAGAGTGTTTCAAAGAAGAAAGGAGAATAGCATTGGGGTGTAGAAGTGTGCAGTTGGAGAAGCCTAGTGTCTTTGGAGTGGTTTATGACAGAAGGTGGGGGGTGGGGTGATGTTGAATGCAATGTGGGGCCTAAAGGGCAGCTATATTACTGTCCGATATTATGCCCATGCACAAAACAGGAAAGTGCTGTCTGGCACAGGGAACCTTCACAGTCATGGATTTGAGGGAGTTTGACTTGTGGTGCGGTGGGAGAGTAGAGGTACACATGTACATATCAATTAAAGCAGAAGTCAGCCACTTGTCACTTCAAACCTCATCCACCGTTCAATCAGGTTATGGTTAATCCAATTCCTCCACATTCCCAACAAATCACGATAATCTTTCAACTCTGGAATATTATGTAGGAAAATGTAAGGTTGTGCACTTTAGAGGAGGTGAATACTATTTAAATTCAGAAAGATTTTCTTTGTTTATTCCTGCTATAAAGAAAATTTCCTCAAGGGAAGACCCGCTATCTGTGTTTAATTATTGATTTTTGGAGAAAATTTGTAGCTCACATTGTGGATCAGGTTGTAGGTTTGCTCACAGAGCTGGTAGATTTGTTCTCAGACTTCTCATCACCGTACTAGGTCACATCATCAGTGAGCCTCCAATGAAGCATGGGCGTTTTGTCCCACTTGCTATTTGTGTGTCTTGGTCTGTTGTGGTGGGTGATATCACTCCTGGTTCTGTTTCTGAGAGGTTGGTAAATGGGGTCCAAATCGATATGTTTGTTAATGGAGTTCCAGTTTGAATGCCAGGCGTTGAGGAAGTCCTGTGTGTGTCTTTGTTTAGCCTGTTCCAGGATGGATGTATTGCCCCGTCGAACTGGTGTCCCTCTTCGTCTGTGTGTGTGGATACTAGTGATAGTTGGTCATGTCTTTTGGTAGCGAGTTAATGCTCATGTGTCCTAGTGGCTAGTTTCCTGCCAGTCTGTCCAATGTAGTGTTTGTTGCAGTCCTTGCAAAAGGATAAGGAGCTTGCTAGAAATATAAAAAAGACAGCAAGAGTTCCCATCAATCTTTTAAAAGGAAAAGGCGAAGTAGAGTGTTGGTCCTTTTAAGGGGGAGAACATGGAGTTTTTTAAAATCTACTTACAGGTCTGAGGATTCTATGAACATCCAGACCAGAGTACTACCAATACTGGATTTGTCAGCCCAGCGTAAACCTACTGGTTTCCTGCAGGACCCACGAGGATACCCGGAACCAATGCTCAAACTCTGATCCCACAACAACCTGATCCAGAATGTAACCAGCTCCATCACTGACTTGACTCAGAGAAGGTCCAACCAGCCCAGGATCTAACCAAGGACATGCACCAATATAACCCTGACAAGGCCTGACCAGCCCAGGCCCAGTCCCTGAGACGGCCCGGCCCTCCTTGAACCAACCCACTTACCTTTTGGTGCAGCAGACTCACACCACCAACACCGGGTACCACCCAGATGCAGGAAACCTAGCAAAAAACAGGGAAAACACGCTGGCTTGAGGGTGAGGCTAAAACAATGTGGTTTCAAGTCCCCGCCCACCCCAGCATACTCCTGGCAAATGTCCAAGCTGCTGAAAACAAAATGGATGAACTCAGATCTGGACGTATGTTCCAGAGGGAGCCGAGAGACCTGCTGTGTGCTCTGTTTTATGAAAACATGGCTCACTCCTACTATACCTGACTATGCCTTGTGAGCTGTGGGTTCTCCATAAATCACATGGACTGCACGGCATCCTTGGGTAAGGCAAAGGCTGGAGGGGTATGCTTCCAGATCAACACCTCCTGGTGCTCAGATGTGGTGACCTTGGTGAGCCACTGTCCAAATCAAGAATATCTAACAGTTAAATGGTGTCCCTACCAACTGCCATGCAAAATCAGCTCCACCAAGCTGACAGCAGTCTCTATACCACCCTATGCAGAAGTGAAAAATGCTCTGGCTGAAAGTTATACCACTACAAACGCTCTGGAGATAAAAATCCTCAAGGCCTTATCCATCACAGTCAGTGACTTTGAACAGGCCAACCTCAAGAGGGTGCTGCTGAAATACTACCAACACATCCCCTGCCCCACAAGAGAACTGAACATCCTTGATCAAACCTACACAACCACACTTCAGAAAATCAGATCACAGCACTGTGTTTCTCCTCCCAACTTCAATCAGAAGCTGAAACAGGAGGATCCTTCACAGAAGGTAATACAGTGCTGGTCTGAGACAGCGGAAGGTCTTCAGAAACAGCGGGACTGCTTACAATTGGAGGACTGGACCAGATTCAAGAACTCAGAGGATAACCTTGATGAGTATGCCACTACCGTCACAGACTCTTCATTAGCAAGTGTGTAGAGGACTGCGTGCCAAAGAAGTCAATCCTTGTGTTCCCCAACCAGAAACGTTGGACGAACCAGGAAATCCATTCCCATCTGAAGACCAGGCATGAAAAATTTGTTGCTGGAAAAGCGCAGCAGGTCAGGCAGCATGAAGGAGCAGGAGAATTGACGTTTCGGGCATAAGCCCTTCTTCAGGAAGGCTTATGCCCGAAACATCAATTCTCCTGCTCCTTGGATGCTGCCTGACCTGCTGCATTTTTCCAGCAACACATTTTTAAGCTCTGATCTCCAGCATCTGCAGTCCTCACTTTCTCCTCCTTGAAGACCAGGCATGCAGCTTTCAAGTTATGCAATATATCCGATATATTTCCCTCCCCTCCCCTATCAGCTTTCCGTAGAGACCACTCCCTCCGCGACTCCCTTGTCAGATCCACACCCCCCACCGACCCAACCTCCACTCCCGGCACCTTCCCTTGCAACCGCAGGAGGTGCAACACTTGCACCCACACCTCCCCCCTCACTTCTCTCCAAGGCCCCAAAGGAAACTTCCATATCCGCCACAGATTCACCTGCACCTCCACCCACATCATCTACTGCATCCGCTGCAGCCGGTGTGGCCTCCTCTATATTGGGGAGACAGGCCGCCTACTTGCGGAGCGATTCAGAGAGCACCTCTGGGCCACCCGGACGAACCAACCCAACCAACCTGTAGCACAGCATTTCAACTCCCCCTCCCACTCCACCGAGGATATGCAGGTCATTGGACTCATCCACTGCCAAACCACAACAACCCGACGGTCGGAGGAGGAGCGTCTTATCTTCCGACTGGGAACCCTCCAACCGCAGGGGATGAACTTGGACTTCACCAGTTTCTTCATCCCCCCTCCCCCCACCTTGTCTCAGCCGGATCCCTCCAGCCCGGCACCGCCTTCCTGACCTGCAGTCTTCTTCTTGACCTCTCCGCCTCCATCCTACTCCGACCTATCACCCTCACCTTGACCTCTTTCCACCTATCACATTTCCAACGCCCCTCCTCCAAGTCCCTCCTCCCTACCTTTTATCTTCTCCTGCTGAACACTCTCTGCTCATTCCTGAAGAAGGGCCTGTGCCCGAAACGTCGAATCTCCTGTTCCCTGGATGCTGCCTGACCTGCTGTGCTGTTCCAGCAATAAAGTTTCAACTTTGATCTCCAGCATCTGCAGACCTCACTTTCTCCTCCAAGTTAGAGACCCAAACCTGCCACCTGTGGCAAGGCCTTCACAGCATAAAGGGATACAAAATAAAGCCGAGCAAGATAGCAGACAAAAACACAACCCTCCCAGATGTGCATAATGCTTTCCACACTCAATTCGAGCAGAATGCCAACAGTGCGGTGGCGCCTTCTCCGATCGCCCTGGGCACACCTGTCCCCACTGTCACTGCTGCAGCCATCTGATTGGTCTTCCTAGTAGTCAAGCCACTAAAAGCAAAAGGCCCAGCTGGAGTCCCTGTGCAGACCAGTTGGTGGATGTACTCACTGACATCTTCAACCTTTCCCTCCTACAAACTGAAGTCTCTACCTGCTTCAAGAAGACCACCATTTCTCAGTACCTAAGAAAGCACATGCAATGTGATTTAACGACTACAGCCCAATGGCTCTGACCTCCATAATCCTGAAGTGCTTCAAGAGGCTGGTCACTTTCCCCTTATCAACTCCAGTCTCCCAGCCTACCTCGATTCCCTACAATTTGTCAATCGATGTAACAGCTCCACAGCAAATGCCATTTCTCTAGCCCTGCACTCATCCCTGGAACATCTGGAAAACAAGGACACCCACCTCAGGTTGCTACCCATTGACTATAGCTCTACCTTCAACACTATATTCGCCTCCAGCCTGATCTCAAAATTCTGAGATCTAGGTTTCAACTCTGCCCTCTGCAGCTGGATCCTCAGCTTTCTGACCCACAGACCACAGTCAGTGAAAATAGACAACTGCACCTCCTCCATGATAATCCTCAACACTGGAGTACCCCTCCACCCCCAGATATGTTCTCAGTTCCCTACTATTCTCCCTGTACATCTACGACTGTGTAGCCAAATTCCAAATGAGATAGAGTACTTGGTCTTTCAAATGCAGTGACAACAATCTCTCTTTCAATGTTGGCTAAACAAAAGAACCGATCATTGCCTTTAGGAAGAAAGCAAGGTAATACATCCCTATCTACATCAATGGAGCTGAGGTGGAGAAGGTCAGGAATGTCAAGTTCCTAGGAGTGACAATAACTGACTATCTGTCCTGGACCTCCCATATAGATGTGAAGATCAAAAAGGCCGAACAATGCCTCTTCTTCCTCAGGCAGCTTGGGAAACTCAGCATATCCATTAGGACCCTCACTAACCTCTGTACATGCATCCATAGGTTCAAGAACAGCTTCCCTGCCATTATTAGACTGCTGAATGGACCTCTCTAACTTCAATATTGATCTTGCTAATAGTAATCTTGCTTTGTACATGTCCTTTGCAATCATAACCTTGTATTCCTCTGTCTAAGCAATCTATTATCTCCATGTCCTTGTTTGTAATGATCTACCTGTACTGCTCGCAAAACAAAGATTTTCACTGTACTTAGGTACATGCGACTGCAATAAATCAAATCGAATAATAGTGGACAGCAAGGAAATGGCAGATGAACTGAACAAATATTTTGTTCTGAGTTTACGATAGAGGTTATAAAATCATTCCAGTTATAGCTGTAAATCAGGAGGTGGAAGGGAAAGAGGAAACTGGTGAAATTACAGTCTCTCACTAGGGAACTGGTACTGAGCAAGTAGACAGAGCTGCAGGCTTCCAGGTCCTTCCACTTTGATGATCATAATGCCAGGTTGTTAAGCAAAATGACTAATGAAGTATTAGAAGCTTTAATGCCAACTTTCTAAAATTTGTTAGATTCTAGAAATGTTCATTTCGAATGGAAAGTAACAAATAGAACTCCTTTATTCAAGAGGGAGCAAGGCAGAAAGCAGGAGACTATAGGTCAATTAGTTTGAAGTATGTTGTTAATAACATGTTATTAAGGAGGCTATAGCTGGTCACTTAGAAAAAAATTAAGGTATGTATGAAGAATTGATATGATTTTGTGGAACAGAAATGATGTTCAAGCAATTTATTGGACTCCTTTCAGGGAGTAACATCCATCATGTATAACGAGTGAAAACACATTGCCTTGCTGTACTTGTATTTCACAAAGGCATGAAGGAGAAGCTCATGGTGTAGGGAGTAACATATTAGTGCCAATGGAAGACAGACACTATCCATGAATAGAGCTTCTTCTGATTGGCAGGTTGTGACAAGAATGCTATGCATGGCTAGCATCTCAGTTCTAAAAATTGATGTCAGTGACTGAAGTGAGAAGAGCAAAGACACAGTAGGTATACCTGCAGATGACACAAAAGCAGGTGTGAAAGTTTATTGTGACGAGAACTGATATAGATAGGTTCAATGAGTGGACAAAAAAATCTGGCAGATGGAATACAATGTGAGAAAATATGAAATTGTTCACTTTGAGGGAAGAATAAAATAAAAGTGCATTCCTTAAAGAGGGAATGAATGCAAAATTCCAATGTGCACAGGGATCTAGGTGTTCTAGTGCAAGAGTCACAAAGAGTACAGGAAGTCATTAAGACGAATGGGATGTTATCCTACAAGAGTAATTGAACATTAAAGTAAGGATATTATGATTCAGTTGTACAGGATATTAGTGAAACTGCATCTCAAATACTGCCTGCATTTTTGCGAACCATATTTAAGAAAGGATTTAAAGGAACCACTGGAAGTGGTTCAGATGAAGTTTACAAAATTGTTACCAGGAATGAACAACCTGACTTATGGGGGACTGAGGAACAAGCTGGGCTTGTTTTCACTAGAGTTTAGAAGAGTTAGAAGCAACTTAATTGAAGTATCCAAGATCTTGAATTGTCTTAACAAGTTAGATATGAAAATGACATTCTCCTTTGTGACTGAATCACCGTGGGTGGCATGGTGGCACAGTGGTTAGCACTGCTGCCTCACAGTGCCAGAGACCCAGGTTCAATTCCCACCTCAGGCGACTAACTGTGTGGAGTTTGCACGTTCTCCCTGTGTCTGCGTGGGTTAGCATCTAATCTAATCTAATATAGAATCCCTACAGTGTGGAAACAAGGCATTCAGCTCATCCGATGAGCATCCCACCCAGACTAACCCCTCTCTCCTATAACCCTGCATTTCCAATGGCTATCGCACCTAATCTACACATCTCTGAACACTATGGATAATTTAGCATGGCCTATCCACCTAGTTTGCACATCTTTGGACTGTGGGAGGAAATCGGACCACTGAGCAGAAACCCACCCAGAAACGGAAGAACGTGCAAACTCTACACGGACAGTCACCCGATGCTGGAATCAAACCTGGATACCTCACATTGAGAGGCAGCACTGAATCACCATGCCACCCTATCTAGAACTGAAGGGCACTGTTTTAAAATTGGTTGTCACCCTTTTCAGGTATAAATGAGGAGAATATTATTCTCTCAGAGGGTTATGACTTTGGAATTCTCTACTTCAGACAGTGGTAGAGGTAGGGTCATTGAATACTTCTAAGGTGCAAGTAGATAAATTTTCCTCAGGCAGAAGAATTAAAAGTGGATCAGGTGTAAGTGGGAATGTAGGATTCAAAACACAAACAGATCAGTTATGATTTTATTGAATGGCAGAGCAGGCTTGAGGGACCATAAAGCCCACTTCTGCTCCAAAACCAGGCCTCCGAGAATGCTCTTGCAGTGTCCATTCTAGGACAAGCCAACCAGAGACACACAAGAGAACTCTTGGAAGTCTGGTTTTCTACCAAAGAGGCCATCAACAATCATATAGACCCAGTGTACAAATCGCTGCAGAGAAAACCCGGAAGTGACACTTACCCCAACAGACAGGACCACGTAGAAACCAAGTGAGACCGAACAACAGCGCTTCATGAAAATCACAGTGATGATGTTACCCAGCATGGTAACGAAATGTCTGCATGGTAACCCAGCAGCTCGATGAGCTCACCAACTACCTCATCCACAACCCGAGCTATAGATCTTCGCAAAATCCTTAAAGACCACAAAATTAATTTTGTGCCCATTGAACTTCTTAAACTTCAGAAGATCTCCCTCTACAGTTAGCTAAAGTAATGGCCTAAAATTTGTTGTCTAATTAACAGTGAGTCTAATAGTGTTCTCACATATTTATGCACAAATACTGACAGCAATGTCAGTTACAGGCAGATGGTTAGCCTAGGAAAATAGGCATGGGGATTGCAATGAATGATGACTCCATGGTCATTGTATAGAATTCAATTGGCAGTTTGCCAGCAATGTGTTACCTGCTCATTATAATGACTTCTGTATGCTTCATAAATCCTTTTCTGTGCTTTTTTTCCAGCCTTGTATACATGTGCCAAGCAGGACAAATGATGAATTGTAAAAAAATAAGATATTCAACATCACTAGAAGATAATATTTGAATATAGTTTTTCAAAGAGCTTTGAACATAAATTTAAAACTTCCAGACATTCAAATAAAACTCAACATTTACACTTGGAAAGAAACATTCTTAAATTTTGGGTGAGAAAATACTCACTATTGACAGCCATGTCCAACCATTACTAGTGTGATTCACATAATTACTGGCCAAATATGCCAGTGAAACATATTCTTTTCAATGATTTCTCATTGTGGCTTTTCATTTCTCCATGTAGTGACAATAAAACAATGTAGGAAATAAATACCAGGAGTATATATTCAGTGCAGCATGAAGTTTACTGATCTCACATGAATGTTCAAAGTTGGTGAATGCATCTTTAAGTAGAATATCCCATCAATTGGACTAGCCTCGCACACTGCTAACTTACCACATCCCCTTCACTCACCTACTATCAATCTCTGTTAATCACTCATACCTTACACTTATCAGCATCACCCTTCCCTCACACTGTTGCAAGCCACACATTCACATTTTGCAGCATTGTGCACACAGTCAGTTATTCAACTATGATAGTCACATCACTCATTTACTCCACAATTACCCTGACACACTTGCATCTCTCATCCAGGTGAAGGTGGCAGAGAGCACCAACCTGACAGTGGGAGATGCACATGGAGATTCTAACTCCATGTGGAGAAGAAGGTGCTGCTCATTCATGGGCAAAGTAATTGCTGAGGCCAAAGGGAATGTAGATGAGAGTACCAGGGTGTAAGGGAATGCAGATAAGCGTATCCACGGACTTAATCCTCATTGCAAAATGAGGAAGCAATCTCCTCTGTTTCTGACAGTATAAGCATGCATTTCTTACATTTTCCTCTCCTAGCACAGGCCCTTCCCCATTCCCCTTTCTTATTTCACACAAGAGTGACAATATGTTAATAAATAGATCAAAGAACAAGTTCCCATGTCTAAATTGCATTTGCTATCTTTGTAATATTAGTTCCTTCTGTTCCACTGCTACATCGAGATGTCACACAGTGGAAAGATTCACATAGGAGCTGCAGTGATTTGGGCAAAAATATAAATCCAAAAAAAAATTTGGAGAAGAATTATTGTCCAGTAATGTCTATTAATTTTTACAGGCATGGAGATCCATTTGCTCAGATTTTAATTATTTTTAAATTCATTACTTCCCAGTTCAGCCAGCCCACTTCAAGAAAATGGAAGCACCTATTTGAATGGGCTTTTTAATTCCCTGCAGAGGAGGGTGAGTATGCTGACTGCAGTAGGCCCAATCTCAACTAGTCAACATTGTTTAGAGAATCCCCACCATTCATGTCACATATCAACACCAAATGCATATCATAGTAGTTTTTAAAAATCCCATTAAAATCAGTACATTAATATAGGAACAATTTACTGCAGACCCTGGAATCTGTACTGTACCTAAAAACAAAAAAGAAATGCTGGAGATCACAGTAGAGCAGGCAGTATCCATGGAAAGAGACCAAGCTAGTGGTTCGAGTCTTGACCACTCCACATCAGAAAAAACAAAAATTAAGGAACAAAAATTTTAATTACCTGGTTTATAGGCTGACTTGAAAGTGTGAAAATTATTTAGGAGCACATTTGCAGGGAAATTACAGAGAAATTAAAGATTTATATAGTATTTATAAAGAGACACAAACATTAAGAATTATGTGCAAAGGTTTGCCAGCAATAAAACAACAGACCCAGAATGACAAAAAGCACAGACCAAGTTTCTGTATGGAACAAAAATGACTATTAATTACAAGTAATTTAGACACTGGCTACAGATAAACAATTATGAGATGTCACCATATAGCACTATTAATTAAACTCTAATGCCTTATTAAAGTCTTCCTGAAACACACGCTCAGACATAGACATACCAACAAAAACTTGGCTGTTACGGGTAGAGGGAAAGACTGAGAAAGCAGTTCAGTGGCTCCTCTTCCCAAATATTGCTGAGATGATTCTTGTCCTGGTCAGAAAATAGTTTTTCAGTTAGCCCTCTTTGGATACTTTCATTGGTTTGAGGCACAGGGTGGCTAGTTCACTTATAAAACGTCTCTAACTGATCAATTAAAAGGATGTAGCAAACAACAGCTGCGGAAAGAGAGAAAAACTGTTTTTCTCTCGCCTTAAGGTCACTTTTCTTGCAGACAACAGAGTGAATTTCTGAGTTGGTGGAAATTTGATCATTTTTTCCATCTCTAGTTCATTGCTCCAAGTTGTTCAGCTCCTTAGAAACAAGTATATAGTTATTGGCAAGCAGAAAGTCTGTGTAATTGTTAGCTGGTAACTAACCCATAGGTGACTCGGTTACCTGTACAAATGTAGGCTCCAACTGTGCATAGCCCCTCAGCTCCAGTTCATCTACAAACTATACTTCAAATACTGCTTCAACAAGCAGCTGTGGAAGTGATTCTGGATTAGTAGTGCTGGAAGAGCGCAGCAGTTCAGGCAGCACCCGAGGAGCAGTAAAATCGACGTTTCGGCTTTTGCCCGAAACGTCGATTTTACTGCTCCTCGGATGCTGCCTGAACTGCTGTGCTCTTCCAGCACTACTAATCCAGAATCTGGTTTCCAGCATCTGCAGTCATCGTTTTGACCTAGCTGTGGAAATGATACTTTCCATCAGCATTAAATCACTTGCACTCAAAACATGCATCAATCCTCATTTTATTTTGAGAAAAAATGGTTCATTTCTCATTTTAGTTCATAATTAACAATACAGAGAAATAAAAAGAGTCTCTCCAGTCAAGAAAAAAATGCATCAAGTAGAATCAAAGAAGGACAAAATGAAAAAAGGCTAAATTAATTACCTGTACTTAACTATGCATAGTATTCATAACAAAACAAACGAATGAGTAGCAAAGATTAATGTTATCACTGAAGTGTAGAAGAATGAGAGGTAACCGAATTGAAACATATAAGCTGTTAGAAGTTTTGACAGGGAAGGTGCCAAGAGGTTGTTTCCCCTTGTGAGAGAGTCTAGGACCCGAGGGCATAATCTCAGAGTAAGGGATCGGCCATTGACAACAGAGTTGAGGAGGAATCTTTTCTCTCAGAGGCTAGTCAGCCAGTGGAATTACGTAGCATAGAGAGTTGTCAAGGCTGGGACATTCGGTATATTCAGGACTAAGATAGACAGGTTTTTAATCAGTAAGGGAATCAAGGCTTGAGAAGGAAAGGCAGGAAAGTGGCTTCAAAAGTTTCAGATCAGCCCTGATCTCTATTTGGATGGAAAGTAAAATAAGACTTGATGGACCGAATGGCCTACTTTTGCTCCTACAGCTTACCAAATCTTACGTTCTAAGCAGGAGCTATTCTTGGCGAAAAGAGCATTGCAAGGAAATTTGATAGATGTGTTTAAAATCATGAGGGGTCATCACAAAGTGAGACTCTACTCAACATTGGTGGAATGGTCAAGAACCAGAGGGTACAGATTCACGGTAATTAGCAAAAGAATCAATCAAGAGATAATGATTTTTTTTGCATCCAGTGAATGGTTAGATTCTGGAATGCATTGCTTGAAAGTGTAGTGGAGGTAGGTTCAATTAAGGCAATCAAAAAACAAAAAAAAATCTTAAAAGGAATAATGTGCAGGGCCTCAGAGAAAAGCCAGGGTAAATGGCTCTTGGTAAATTGCTCCTCTGGATAATCTGCATATGATGGGCAAACATCGCCCATTGTGCTGTAACCATTCGATGTTACTATTCTTAATTGTTTTATATGGCAATATCATTTCAAATAAGATCCCCACAGTCAGAGGCAAAAGAATTCACTTTCTCTGGGCTAGCTTCCAAATCAAGTCCTCAGATAGTACAGTAAGTCCACTGCAACACCCAATTCTGCAACAGCACAAAACTGTCGATGGTGCTGAAATTTAATAGGGTTACAGAATTGCTGCATTGAATTAAAAACGCATATAGATATGATGATTCATGAGTTTATTTCTCATTTAATAAATGACTGAAGTGTTTGCTTTCACATTTCAATGTGGCTTTATTATGTGAAACAGATGGTATATAGGTTTTATCAATAAAAAATACATAATTAAGGATGGGAAGGATGCAGTTCACATTTCAATTTATCCCTCTGCTTAAATTATGAAAAGTTCTACCCAGTTCTCCATTGAACTTTTTTTAATTGCTGGATGATTCGAGAACTAACTTTTGAATATAACATTTATTTTCCATCTCTTACAGAGTTCGAATATTTTAAGAACTGAGCTCCCATAAGTTATTCTTCAAAAACAAATAAGCACTATATTAATTTCAATTATTTTCTTTTGAAAAATATACATTGTAATCTAGGACAAATGAACCCATTTGTATTCCAAAAACCCACAGACTCCCATAACTACCTGGACTACACCCTCTCCCCCCAGTATCCTGCAAGACCTCTGTCCCGTTTTCTCAATTCCTTCACCTCTGTCACACCTACTCAGACAAGGAGACATTCCACTCATAAGCATCCCAGATGGCCAGCTATTTTGAACAACGCACTTTTCCCCACTCAATTATCGACACAGCCCTCCACTACACCACCTCCATTCTCTGTTCCACTGCTCTAAACCACACCCCCTCCAAATGCATTATAGACAGGATCCCCCTTGTCCTCACCTTTCACTCCACTAGTCTCTGTATCCAATGCATCATCCTTAAACACTTCCACCAACTCCACCTAGACCCCACCACCAAGAACATCTTCCCCTCTGCATCCCTCTCTGCCTTCCGCAAGGACTGTTCCCTTCACCAGTCCTTGGTTTGTGCGACTCTCCCGATCGACCACTCTCCCTCCCCCCCCCACCCCACAAAACACCTGATACCTTCCCCTGCAACTGGAAAAGATGCAAAACCTGCCAGCAGACCACCTCCCTCACCTCCATCCAGGATGCCAAATAATCCTTCCAGGTGAGACAGAGGCTCACCTGAGTCTTCTCCAACCTAGTTTACTGCATCAGGTGCTCCCGATGCGGTCTTCTCTACATCAGGGAGACCAATCATAAACTAAGGGCATGCTTTACTAAGCATCCCAGCCAGGCCCACAGGGGCTGACCGGACCTCCCAGTCACCGTCCATTTTAATTCCCCTTTCTGACATGACCATCCTTGGCCTCCTCCAAATCTACAACGAACCAAATTGTAAATCGGAGGAACAACACCTCATCTTGGGCGGCACGGTGGGCGGCACGGTGGCACAGTGGTTAGCACTGCTGCCTCACAGCGCCAGAGACCCGGGTTCAATTCCCGCCTCAGGCGACTGACTGTGTGGAGTTTGCACATTCTCCCCGTGGCTGCGTGGGTTTCCTCCAGGTGCTCCGGTTTCCTCCCACAGTCCAAAGATGTGCAGATCAGGTGAATTGGCCATGTTAATTGTCCATAGTGTTAGGTAAGGGATAAATGTAGGGGTATGGGTGGGTTGCGCTTCAGCGGGTCGGTGTGGACCAACTTGTTGGGCCGAAGGGCCTGTTTCCATACTGTAAAGTAATCTAATCTAATCTTCCGCCTAGGCAGCCTAAAGTCTGGAGGACTCAACGTTGAGTTCTCCAATTCCAAGTAACCTCCCTTCCCATCCCCTGACACCTTTCCAGCCCCACCCCCTCCCTTCCATTCTTCTAACTGACCTTTCCTTCCAGTCACCAACTGGATTCATCCCTCCCAGCAACCAAGCAGGACGTACCCTCTACCTTTGTTCACCTATCACTACCTCACCACTCCACTCCTCTCCCCACCCAAAACTCTCCCCCATCCCCCATCTTTATCTGCAGCTCCCCTTACCCCCACTCCCAGTCCTGAAGAAGAGTTATATCCAAAATGTTGATTTCTCCGGCTCCTGATGCTGCCTGGCTTGCTGTGTTCTTACAGCCTCCTACTTGTCCACCCAAAATGTCTAATTTAAGCAAAAAATGAAAGAGCTGTGAATGCTGTAAATCAGAAACAAAAACAAATGTTGCTCGCAAAGTTCAGTAGTTTTGGCAGCATCTGTGAAGAGAAATCAAAGTTAATGCTTCGGGTCTGATGATCCTCCCTCAGAACTGATGATAGCTAGAAAAATAGCAGTTTATATTGCAAAAGACAGGATGGGGAGTGAGTGGGGATAGAGCCCAAAGAGAGAGACAAGAACAATTAGACAGAGAAAAGAGTCGATAATGATCTGGCTAAGAGGCTAAATAGCTGTTAATGACCAACTGTTAGTGACCAACAATGGGTAATGTCTAATAGCATACACTGTGATAACAAGGCCTGGTGTGTGTGGTTGGGGGCTAGAACATGAGGAATTTAGGACCTAAAATTATTGAACTCAATATTGAATCCAAAGGGCTGCAGGGTCCCCAAGTGGGAAATGAGGTGTTGCTTCCTCAGCTTGCGCTGAGCTTCGCTGGAGCACTGCAGTGAACCTGAGTCCAGGCAAACAATCATTTTGGGCCAATAGTTTCCTGCTAATCTCCAGCGTACCGATTGGTCCCCATTTTCCATTGCAATATTACATTTCCCCACCCTCCATTGTTCTCTCCAAGAGCAAAGTGACCCATCATTTATTTGTTCAACAGCCTGGTGCATGAACACATATATACTTTTGTATTATTAATAATACTGGAGGGTAGTCAAATTTATTTGAATGTCACCAAGTGGCAAAAAAAATCATCTGATGCCAATTAATCGAGACTTTCACATTCCAACAACTGGACATTAAAATTAGATTTTATTGTCATGTGTACCCAAGTACAGGAATACACGAATATAGTGAAAAGTGTTCAAAGTCACCATTCTCCGTCGCCAGTTTGGTACAAAACTAGAATTTTTTTTAAAAGGCAGAAATAAAAAAAACAAAGTCAAAAAACAAAGCCAAAAAGTCAAGAAAATGTCCAGGTCTTAAAATCTTACCTCCACGTGCTGCCCGCTTTTGCTGTTAATGCAGTGCTGCCACCACCTCCGGTCACATAGAGGCATCCAGGAGGAACCGTGCCAGTCCCTAATTGCCGGGAGGAACCACATCCACCAGCACTGCCACCTCTGACTGTCAGGAGGCTACCAATATCCCATCCACAGCCCGCTGTCACTGCCAGGCCAGTGTCATTGAGTTGGCCACCACAGAAGGCTTTAGGATAAAAATAAAAAATGAAAAAATGATGGGAAAAAAATAACATGAAGAAGAACAGAAGTAAAACAAAAAAGAAATGAAAGGAAAGCAGATGGGAGCGACATGCCCCAGCCTCAGGAGCCCTTGCACAGCCCTGCTAATGTGCCATCATCTTAACAACTTCCATTGTTGCTCAAGTTTGGAACCAATGCTGAAATTTGAAAACTTACCCTTTCACTTCACAAGACCATTGCTGCAAAGAGGAAAACAAATTCCGCATCATTGAAATCAACCCATTTTATGGCAATAGTGCAGACAGTTATGCATTTTTACTTAAATTTTGTTCAAGTTAAATCAGAGAGAAACTGGACAGCATAACATAAGCGGTAACTAATTAGGTCAGTAAATGTGTCTAGCAAGAGCACTATCAAAACCAAGCAGCTTGAAATGACCTTTGTAGCTATTACAATTATTCATACAGCATAATCTCAAGGTCAAGATGTTAAAATGCAATTTTAATAAAGTTGTCAACACATCAGAGTAATTCCAAAAAGGTCAATAAAAACAATAAAATATGTGTAGAATGAATTGTAGCAAAGCTATAAATCAATCACTTAGTTTTCATGAGATCACAATAATGCTGATAGTGAATTGAGGTTTCCAGCACAACACTGCCACTACTGATTATAAAATATAAAACTTGTTATATTAAAGTCCTACTCTGACTTATTAAAATCAAAAGCCCTTGATTTTGCATTGTCTCCTATCACCTTTCATCCATCTCTGTCCCTTTTTTCTTTCACGTCCCTACTTTTTCTCCAATTTCTTCATCCCCACTTTCTCACATTCTTCAATATTTCCTCACATTCTTCCTCCTCATATTTCTCCTATTAATCCTACTCTTCTGTTCTTCTTTTGCTCCTTCTTTCTCTTTACCCTCTCCATCTCCATTGTTCCATCTCTTCCTAAACATGTTCCACATTCACTCAATCCTCATGAGCCATTGCTTTCTACCTTCTGCCTATTGCTGACTCCACCTTCTTCTCTCCCATCTTACTTTTATTGTCCTACAGTTCACATGTATCAGTAAAATAAAGTCCACATTCCCTCTGCTCACCATTGAGAACAAATAAAACATTACAAAAAAACTACTCTTGACCTGCACAATATGAAACCATTACATTCCTGATTGTTTTGCCAAAGTTAAAATTCCAAAGTTAAGTAGCTCCAATAGTCTTGTCCTACTGTTTTAAGCAATAATGTGGAGGAGTTAGTGTTGGACTGGGGTGGACAAACTTAAAAATCACACAACACCAGGTTATAGTTCAACAGGTTTGATTGGAATCACTAGCTTTCGGAGCGCTGCTCCTTCATCAGAGAGCTGTGGAGCATGATGAAGAAGCTACTCCAGAGCTACCTGAAGAAGGATCAGTGCTCCGAAAGCTAGTGACTACAACCTGGTGTTATGATTTTTAACTTTGTTTTAAGCAAACAGTTTCTGCTTCAGGTCAGCATACTTGAAAGAAAACACACCAGGAACAATGCTGAGGAGTGACTAAATCATTATTTCCCTTCAATTACCGATAAAATGACTTGACCTAGCTTGCCTTGACATAGGCCTGCTCTATTGGCTGAAGCCTGGGCCTGGGTTGTGTGGTCAGACTGGCTGCTCAAAATGGTGGATTTATGAAAAATGGACAATAAATGAGGCATGCTGGGAAATTGAGTGAAGCTTTGGCCAAAAGTGACTGTGCTCAAAGACTCTACAATAAACATGCTGCAGAATCCAGACAGGCTACAGCTGTAGACAGGAAGTATGCAACTGACCCAGCAGCTGCAGACAATACAATATACACTTGAATTGGAATGGAACGGAATTGACCCAAATGATATCCCCAGGTCAATTGGAAACATCGAGTTGCTTACCAGACACTGGGGCACCAGGAATGGATGCCCAAGGACCACCCTGCTATCAACATGTCGACGCCTAATTGGGTCTGATCAATCAGAATAATCAAGACTTGATCAATCTATTGGTGGACATCGAAGACCCTCCCAAAAGGGTGCAAAAACATCTTAGTATAAGAATCACTGCAACACCACCTTTAGCTACAGTAGCTCGCAACCAACTACAAAGAAGAGAAGACACCCCTGGGACCACCGGGGAAAGACCAGATGATCAGAAGACCACGTGGATCAATGCAAGACCTAGTGTGGTGGTATATGACCATCCAGAGTTCAGCTAAAAGAATAGATAATCAGAGGGTTAGATCAGGTGGACAGTGAGAGCCTTTTTCCTTAGATAGTGGTGGCTAGCACGAGGGGACATAGCTTTAAATTGAGGGGTGATAGATATAGGACAGATGTCAGAGGTAGTTTCTTTTCACAGAGAGTAGTATGGGCGTGGAATGCACTGCCTGCAACAGTAGTAGACCCACCAACTTTAAGGGCATTTAAATAGCCATTGGATAGACATATGGATGAAAATGGAATAATATAGTTTCGTTAGGCTTCAGATTGGTTTAACAGGGGGCAACATTGAAGGCCGAAGGACCTGTACTATGCATTAAATTCTATGTTCTAAAAACACAAGATATTTGTTTAGATTCGTGACGTAAATTGTTAGTTTGTAGTGTACTTTATTAATTGTGTTAAACGAATATTTTCATTTATTACTATTAACAGTCAACGCACAGTTTCTTTGCTAGATATGAGTTCAACACACTGTGTGGCAATTGCAAGAGTTGGAAATTCTATCTCAAAACTGAATGCCAGATATTTTTAGTTATTGTGAACAAATTAAATGCATATGGCAGAGTTGCAACCCTGGAGTTAAAAATGCTCTCGTCTGTTCGTTGATCAACAATATTTACACAGCATGACAACAATCAGCAGGAGACACCAGGAACTAAATCAAATAAATGGTACAAATGCTGTAAAACACTCACTCCGACAGTTTGATCCATGTGTTTTAGGAATAATGCACAAAAGGAAAATGCAAAGTCTCTTTAAGACCAAAATAAACTCAGAATACTCTGAAAGAAGGTTGATGGTTTCCTGATTATTATGCCACTGGATTTCCATGTAAAAGATGGTACGAGTTGCTCCTGGCATCCAGCCAGATGTTGCTGTACGTTTCACTTGATTCTTCAACACACTTTGCTACAAGCCACGTCACTCAGACTTATATTAGATTCCACCCTGTCTCACTATTCTGCTGTACATTTGTGACGGTCAGAAAACCCAAGACAAAACATGAATGATTATGGTTTGAACAATACTTATTGCCACATTTCAGTAGCCAGGATCGACCGTCTATTTCAATGTGTTGAAAAAGGAATCTCTGGGGATTCCATGTCATTAGGTGTGTCATGATTTGTTTGAGAGAAGAGACAAGGACATGTGCCTTTTTAATAAGTAGTAACTTTTTAATGCTGGTTTTTGATAGAACATGGCTGCTGATGAGCATGCCTCAAGGATTGAAATGATTGGATGGGAAGTGAGAAATCCTGCAAATTAAATACCAAGTTGCAAATGCTGTTATATTGCTCTTGGTGCCACATTTATGAAGGAATTATATGAGTCCTTGGAACTATGTGAAGTGTATCTTTCCATTGTTCCATAGATCGTTTGAAAGTGAAATTTACCTGCTTAAAATATCCACCAACTCTTAATTAGGTTATGTTGATTTCTAAGAAGTGTAATCTTATTCAGTGGTTTTCTTTCCATTGACATTGTTGGAATTGTTTTCTTTATTGTTTAAAGCTATCAAACTATCTAGGATTGCAGCAGCGCCTAAAAAAAACTCGACACTTCATTCAACTGAATCTTGTTTAATAATTTAATTTATCAGTGTTGTTTGGAATAAAATTGTTCTTGTGTCATTGAGTAGAATTAATGTTTGCACTGGGAGATCGGGAATGTTTATGCGGCATTTTGATGTTGACCTTGCACATTGCAGTCAGGGTAAGTCAGCCAGACCCAGGTAAGAGTAAATGGCCATCTGTTCAGAAATTGGTCTTCAGAGATCTTGGTTTCTTGCCGCATAACTTGTTTCAGCATATAATGTAAATCCACTTATGGAAGTAAGAGGTGAAATAAGTATCATTCACTGCCATGTTAATAAGAAAAAGGAGAAGTATTTTCTAAAGGGAGTAGCAACTGATTATATTGTTTTCAGTTTAAGCAATTGCTTGCTACACCATAAGTCCTCACTCCTGACCATTAATCATTCTTGTGTTGTTGTCAAGCACGTATCACACGAACGCCCAGACCTATAAAGCCATACACACTTGTATTCAATCTGACATATCTGCTATCTGACTGCTTAGTTTGATTGCTTTATTTAATGTGCTACTCATTAACAGCATCTCACTGAAAGTCTCAAATAAATTTACATATTGGGTATTGGGGTGTTTGCCCATTAACAATCACTAAAGGTGTTAGACAAAGTTAGTGATTGTCCATTCAAGTGCAAGTTTTTTTTCTCTAAAACAGCACTTTAAGTCCTAATTAAACAACATTTCTATCACTTTAAACATTTATTTTTGCAATCATGAAATTTCAATCTTACAGAATTTACTTATGGAAACCTTTATTTTAACAAAAGTAAACTTTCCCCATTTTACCACTTCTTTCTTTTCCACTCTTTTATTTACTGCTGATTTTACATAGAATAACTAACTTAAATTTGAATATCCTGCTTTGGACCCTATAAATTAAAAACTCAATTACTGCTGAAGGGAAGCGAAGGGACCATGGTGTGTGATTAACTAATACTCAATCAAAATATTGCAGGTATTGCACCAACTCGTGGTTTCTGTACATTTAAGTATTTGAGGTATAGCCCAACACTAAGTGCTGCATGCCTCAGCAAGGGACTACTGTTTATAAAAGGCTAGCACCACTTACCTCCAGACTGCATCTCTCAAAGGAGAGTGAAATCTGGCTACAGCAGCAGATGGAAGAGGTGAAAGTGCATTTAATTATCAAAAAGAGACCTTGAAAATTGGTACAACAGCTGAGGGCAGTTTTGGATAGGGCTGAGGGGGGAGGTGTTGGATGGTGTTGGGGATGGGGGCAGGCAGCATGCGGTGTTGGATGGGATTGGAGTCGGGGGTTGGTGTTGGACGGGGTTGGGGGTGGGGGCAGGCAGAGTGCAGTGTCAGATGGGGTTGGGGGCGGGGGTTGGTGTTGGATGGGGTTGAGGGTGGAGGCAGGCAGGGTGCGGTGTCAGATGGGGTTGGGGCGGGGGGTGGTGTTGGATGGGATTGGGGGTGGGGGCAGGTAGGGTGCAGTGTCGGATGGGGTTGGGGCGGGGGTCGGTGTTGGATGGGGTTGGGGGTGGGGGGCGGTGGTGGATGGGATTGGGGGTGGGGGCAGGCAGGGTGCAGTGTCGGATGGAGTTGGGGCGGGGGGCGGTGTTGGATGGGGTTGGGGGTGGGGCAGGCAGGGTGAGGTGTCGGACGGGGTTGGGGTCGAGGGTCAGTGTGGGATGGGGTTGGGGGTGGGGGCAGTCAGGGTGCGGTTTCGGACGGGACTGGGTGTTGGATGGGATTGGGGGTGGGGGCAGGCAGGGTGCGGTGTCAGATGGGGTTGTGGGTGGGAGGCGGTGTTGGATGGGGTTGGGGCGGGGGTTGGTGTTGGATGGGGTTGAGGATAGGGGCAGGCAGGGTGAGGTGTCAGATGGGGCTGGGGGAGGGGTTTCATGTGCTGTGTGTTGGGGGCGGGGGGGGTCTCATGTATTGTGTGCTGGGGCGCCGGGGGTGACGTTGGATGGGGTTTTGGGGGGGCAGGATCTCACGCACTGTGCGCTACTGCTAATCTCCTGAATGGGGAGCAGACTTTAAAAACTCTGAGCCCCAGAGGAAAGGCATTTAATTGATTAACTGAATAATCAATTTTCTGAACGAAATAGTGCCCACCCATCTCGTTCGGATAATCGAGGTTCCCCTGTAGATGGCTGGATGGCTGGTTTACAACGCAGCCTGCCAACCATAACTTCATTTCCAACACTAACTGAGATTATGATAAAAGTCCCATCTCCTCAACCTTAGCTCTTGCCCGAATATGGTGACTCAGAGGTTAATCTCACCATCATTGTTCCCTTTCTAATGAAGTTGGCCTTCTAGGATTATAGTAACTTTACCCTTAACTCTGAATACTTCAAATACACGTTCTTAACGACTGCACAAATACCCTCAACAAGATATATGTCAATACGGACCATGCCAGAGGTGAATGTGAGTGACATGTTACCAAAATGTTACCCACAGGTGACAAAATGACCAGCATCATAAAACCCAACTTTACAGTCAGCATATCTCAATATAGATTCTCCATTCACACTGACATGCTATTCACGTTGACCACACATCAGCTGTAGAGTGCAACATCGTAGTTTGTCTTTCTATCTATGTGTCACAAATCAGAGGGGAGAAGTCCACAGAAACGTGCAAGCAAGTGCAAGGAAAGATGATGCCATTCATTTGTCTCTGAACACAATATTAGAGGTTTTGTTTCACTTTTTAAAAAGTTAATTAAGTTCATTTAAAAGAAATAGCAAGATAAACCATGCTGAAGTAGATTGTTTTAAGTTCTGTGATATATTCAGAACTACCAATATTAAAAGGAATTTATTTCCAAATCTGAACGTGGGTGACTCTATCAAGTACCTTATTAGCTTCAGTAATGATTGTGGACCTTCTTCTAAATCACTACAATCTTTGAGCTCGCAGTGGACAGTGAATATCAAGATACTGACTCATTGAAAAACAGTAAAATCCGAATCAGAATGACATTGTTTGAGGCAAGAAAAGTGGGTTGATGAAATTCTCATAATATTACAGAAATCCTTTCATTGATTGGGGGGGGGGTTACTTGGACAGAAAGTGCATCTGTACTAATCTGCAATATAGCGTGAAGTACACTGCAAATTTCATAGGCACTTAGGGAACTGCACATGGAGTCAAATGTTATGGCACCAATCAAATAGACTCAAGCGAATCTTGTGATAACGAAGACTAAGATCAGTTACAAAACATTTAAAAATGCAGCCCATTTCACTCAAAATTACAATGCATGCCCTTTTTTCCGCTGGTATGACAGTAAATGAGATTAACGTACCTTAGCAAGCACTCAAACTCTCCATAAGTAAATATTAAATATTGCTATAAAGTTAACTCTTTTTGATTTTCTTTCTAATTGTAACTTTGGTTCTTTAAGCAATGAGTATGGCAAATGTTATATAATAAATTTTATTACCATAATTATACTCACATGAATAGATATCTTGCATTGTGGAACTTTACACTGATTTTGATGTATTTTTGCTTGGTGTGTTCATGGAGGTCACAATTCATTTTTAATAATAAAGACAAACAACTCCTGAGCCTGTTGATCATATGGATGGGTGAGTGGTGTAATACATCTCTCTGAACAGATTGATCAGAGACAAGAAATTGGTCAAATTAAAATAAAGGGGAAAGGGGTAGGACTGGTGTAAGAAAGGAGCAGTAAGACTGAGTCATTAACAAACTCTATCCAACTTGTTTCTGCCTGATTACCTGGCTTGGATCCACATTGACAACAAAATCTCCCAGTTTCACAGCCTAAGTACATTATATTTCATTGTGGACCCTCCATAGGTTAAATACAATCTACCGCAGAAAAACAAAATCTAATGGGTGATGTGATAATTAGCTCAACAGTTGAACTTCAGTGTACGGGGACAATGGCACTAAGAATGAACTTTTAATGTAATATAAATTATAAATGGAAGTAATGAACATCTGCAGTGGAAGATATAGTAGGCAGGACGAATTTCTCTAAGACCATATTACTTAGGACCATAGTTGTATGTAGATATTTGAATTAATGTAAAAATGTGACGTGAACTTAATGTAACTTTTATGCTCTGGTGCAAATATGTAAATCGGTCTTAACCATGTGTAATTGAGATTTGCTTGCTTCCTAGTGGAAAAGTCATCACCTGACCATAAATTTGATAATTCACAAAGTGCACTTTGAAATTTGGCAGATTGTTCTTATCATGTTCACTAGTCTGTATTAGTTTCGGGAGATTTAGTAGAAGAACCTTACCTTGCTGATTGTGTATACAAATGACCGAGCAATGGTAGACATGGTTTACATAGACATTAACATTCAACTGTTGAGTCATCAATAATCAGTGATCCATGTAAGAAGCGATAGGGAAAGAGGATAGTTGAAGAGATTTTTTTTCCCCACTCAGTAGTGGGCGTCTGGAACTCACCATCTGGAAGGGTGGTTGAGATGGAAGCTCCTGTAACATTGTATTTAAATATCATTTGCATTGTCATAGGCTCTGGGGCTATGGCTAAAAGCAAGAAGATGGGATTAGTGTAGTCAGATATTTAGAGTCATAGAGCTGTACAGCATGGAAACAGCGCCTTCAGTCTAAGTTGCCCATGCTGACCAGATACCCTAAATTAATCTAGTCCCATTTGCCAGCATTTGGCCTATATCCCTCTAAACCCTTCCTGTTTGTTTACTAGAGCAGACATAATGGGCCAAATGGCCTTGTTCTGCACTATAAATATGTGAGTCTATTCTCAGTCCTTTCTAATCAGATGGCTAATGTTGACAAGAAGAAACCAGCATAATTTAAACTGGAATTTTGCAAGTCCATGGTTTTCTAATAATCTGGCCTCTTGCATACTTTCAATTTCCATCACTATACAATTGGTGACCAAGATAAGTTGTCAGTATTGTTGTTGTAAAGTCTAAGTTTTGAAATTGTCTTCCAAAACTTCTCTACTTCTTTATCTCTTCTCCTTGAAGGAACTTCTTTTAAAAAAAAACAAATGATTCACTTTGATCAACATTTCAAACACTTAAGATCTGACTGGATTGGGGCCTTTTTTTTGTGATATTGCTCCTGTACCTTCAAATGACTTGCAACATTAAAGTATCATATAAATGCAAGTTTTTGTTATGGAATGAGTTTACTGCTATCTGCTTGCACATTGTCTCTTTCAAAGTTGTTGTTCTCTAGATAATTAATGAGCTAATTATTTTGATGTAATAAACATGGCTTTGGTTATTTAAAATTATGAGATTTCTTTGTAATAGTGCCCTGGATAACTTTCAATTATTTGCAAGAATTTTGCAGGGAAAATAATACAATCTGACTTTGAAAGTAAGAGATGAACAATTCTACCATAAAAAAGTCTAAAAAAAGGAACAATTATATGAATTTGATGAATGATCTTCCATGTTTAATACATAAACAAGAATAATCTGACAAAATCCTTCTGTGTCAAATACCTGATTATCCCTTAATTTTATTTGATTCACCTGGAATCATACGTAGTACAAGTAGGAAATTGAATTGTTGGTATAACAGAGTGATAAGAAGATTAATACAAAGCAATAGATTAGATAACTTGGAGACATTTGTTTAAAAAAGATTTGTTGTGACATTGAAATGCGACACATAACACATATTAGCAAGTCAAAGACTTAAGCACACTTTATGAAAATTACTAATGTAAGGTAATGAAATATATAGCCTTAAATTTATTCAGAAACTATCCAATAAATCCAACTTTCAGAGACATACTGTCTGTACAATGTATACAGGATACTTAATGTTGTGAGTTACAAAACATAAGGCAATACTGCCCTCTATCCATTTCTTTATGCTAAGTAATGAGGTACAACTTATCATACAACTCTTCGAAGATTTAGGACATAACATTAGATCTGCAATGATGCTGGAGATGGCACCACTGTGGCTGGGAGCTTCTCTGTGGCACACACTATGCTGACAACCGACAGCACTCCATCTTGTAAAGGCACTTTTGCAGTCATTCCCTGTTAGCATTGGAAGCAATGGAATTCGCAAGATCTTGACGTTACGTAGCTACACAGACTGATGCAATGCCCATTTTCAATTCATGCAGTTGCAAGGCACACAGCAAAGATCAAGTGGTGAATGCAAGATGGGCCCTCCAACTTGGTTTTTGAAAGGCCAGCCACTGAATGAATGGAATGTGCCCACAGTAGGTTTGTTTGTTTGGGTTGAGTTACTGGAAACACTTGTATTTTTGGTTGATGTTTCAGAGGAGCATGTTACAGGTTGGTTGTCAGAGGACTACCTTTCCTATGTATGGAAGGTATGATGACAAAGCTTATTGATCTGCAACATAACCAAGAAACCAAGCTGAGAATGTAGAAAGGGGAGGCATTGCAAAAAAGGAGAATGGCTGTACACACAAAATGCCCAACTGAACAAGACCTTTTAGACAGCACCTCGATTTATAATTTGTCCAGGAACAATGTTTGAGGAGACTTACTTCCAACAAGAAGTTAAAAATCACACAACTCTGGGTTACAGTCCAACAGGTTTATTTGAAGCCTACTGTACCATAATCCAGTGTCATGTGATTTTTGACTTTGTCCATCCCCATCCAACACTGGCACCTCCACAACAAGAAGTTGGTAATTGAACTGTTCTATCTCTTACAACCCAAGTTGGAACTTCGTAGCCAAGCTCAATGGCTGTTATCTGCAGTTGTTAAGCCACTGTGAGAGGCACCATAACATTTCAATGCAACATTAGGTTGTTCATTGCAGCAATGATTTCATCACAGAGACCATCTATTCCAGATAAGTTTGACAAATTTTCACTGAGGTGGAATAGGTAAAATAAGAGGCATCATTTGCTTTCATCCTGTGCAGAACAGTATTGATTGCACTCGGGGCTCTGCCATTTGGAAAGGTTTAGGAACTGCAATGTCTTTCTGCGAATATGCAGCTAATGGGTGACCCTGTCAAGGCCACCAGTTTGAGGAATGCTGTTACCTTTGCAGCAATTTAAAACACATTTATCCTATAACAATTGATCTTAACCACTTTTTTTTCTAGGACCTGGAGGGATAATGGCTGCCTGCTCTGAACTTGGTCATTGACCATGTCTATGATGCTATTGTACAAACAGAACAAATCTGTAGGATAATAGCCATGGAGCTGCTTAGAATATTATCAAGCAGGAAATTACTTGCCTCAAACTATAGCTCCCCTGCATTGACTACTACGGCAGTGTAGTACCTGCCAAAGCTAGCCTTGAAGATACTCAAGGAAAGATTGCTGGACTGATGTCAAAATCTTTGAGTACTGTGATCCACAGCCTGAATACTAGAAAATCTGACCAAATTTGGTTTGCATGACAACAAGCACAGATCTTTGAGGAGAAAGTGAGGTCTGCAGATGCTGGAGATCAGAGATGGAAATGTGTTGCTGGAAAAGCGCAGCAGGTCAGGCAGCATCTAGGGAACAGGAGAATCGACGTTTCAGACATTAGCCCTTCTTCGTGACAACAAGCACAGATCTCACTGCTCCTGTCTGAACCTCCACAGCAGCATTGACATGTAAGGTGGCATGTGCCTGTGCTGCAGTGAAAGCTGAGACAATGACCATCAAAAGCTCCATCACACTCCTGTCATGATTGGGCCATCATTTCCACACTGGAAACAATGGATATCACTGGACTTACCTTGTTCTTTGACAATAATTGGAGATTCTGTGGCAGGCCTGACAATGCAACAAGTATCTCAGCGACACAATCATCAACCTTCTCTTGTCCATTGGCCAAATGAAGATGTCATTCGTATTCCCTCCGGCAGAGTTCATATGACCTTGCCCTCGACTGATTAGTTACATGAGCTTAAAAATGTGTTGCTGGAAAAGCACAGCAGGTCAAGCAGCATCAAAGGAGAAGGAGAATCGACGTTTCCGGCATAAGCCCTTCTTCCAGCAACACATTTTTAAGCTCTGACCCCCAGCATCTGCAGTCCTCACTTTCTCCTAGTTACATGAGCTGTCTTTTACCTCTGTCCTGGTTGCAGCTCACTCATGCCTGGTGACCCATTATGTGTGGATCCCAACTCTGTGTTGGATCATGTAAAAGGGTGGAGTGGGGATTCCAGGTCTTCTTCACTGGAGTGGGGTTTCATTTCCATCGCCTCTTTGGTGCGCTGCAGCTCCAGGCAGAGGATCTATATGAAACTGCAAATGCAAGTGATGATTGGATAGAGTTGATAAGGAAAGCAAAAGTTCCAAAGTCAAAATATAGCTTCACATTTGCTACACACCAGACAATTTTAAGGAGAAAATTGAGAACGAGAGAATAAGGCCATCACCTTTGAACTCAGTGACAGTGGATCACAATTTCTGTTGCTTAATGACTTGGAGTACGAGCTCCATAATCAGCCTGTGGGTGGAGTCTCTGTGGGTGACTTACCTTCTCTCGTTCTCTCTGATATTACGGTCCACCTTGTCTTTGAAGAGAGTCAGTAGCCTGTCAATGATTTTGTGGTATGTTACGTGCATGATGTACCTGCCATAGCTGAATAGACATTGAATGCAGTGGGTGAAACTGACACTAATGTAACTTGTTTGTAGGTGAAGTGGACTACATGAAATTAGGCCTGAGTCAAGTCAAGTGAGTGACAGCACAAATAAAATCTTTAGCAATGAATGTGTCACTTTCAGAGACAAAGCTTTTACATTCATTTCTTATTATCTCTCATGGCGAATATCATCCAAGATGCCCATGACAGTTATCCCTTCACTTCCTTCATTTCCAATCAAGGGAGACTTGGAAACCAGGCTAGGCGACCTGGGAAAAGCTGAATAGCATTCCAGTTGCTGAGGCATATTGCATGGATAATCTACATCTGGGCACTGTGTCTGAAAGTTGAAATTAAAAAAAGGTATAAAAAATATTCCCAACTACTCTCAACCCCTGACTACCCCTCACACCATTACACTCTCCATGCACCACCAATACCAACCATTTCTACTACTTATGCCCAAAATGACAATTTACTGCCAACTTCCATCCACTCCCTTGTTCCCTTCGCATACCTAGGGGAAAGATTTAAGGGAGATATGTGTGGAAAGTTCTTTACACAGAGAGTGATGGGTGCCTGGAATGCATTGCCAAAGGAGGTGGTAGAGGCAGGAACAATAGCGTCATTTAAGATGTATCTAGACAGATACATGAATAGGCGGGGAGCAAAGGGATACAGATCCTTTGAAAATAGGTGGCAAATTTAGATAGAGGATATGGATCAGTGCAGGCCTGGAGGACGGAAGGGCCTTTTCCTGATTTGTAATTTTGTTTGTTCTTTGTTCTTTCTTTGTTCTATCTTAGCAATTTATCAGGTGTACATAGTACACATAAATACAACAGAAAAAACTAAGCCTATTTTTAAATATTCTATACTGCAGACTACATTGCACTGAAAAATGCACCCTGATTCATAAAACAAGCACACTTTGACAGCCAGACTTTTGATAGGTCTTGATACTTGTTGGCAGGTTTCTTACTTCTTGAAGTGTCTTTATAGTTTGACTGTGCATAAACACATTGGAACTATCACGTCCACAATTAAAAATCCCAAAAGGTACCTGACCTCTCACTAATGTGTAGATGATTTCCCATTCCCATCAATCCTCAAAGAATACCTGAGCAGCTTGGAGCTGATCTGTCCTGTGTATTATCGACTCCACACAACAACTGGGCGGCACGGTGGCACAGTGGTTAGCACTGCTGCCTCGCAGCGCCAGAGATCCGGGTTCAATTCCCGCCTCAGGCGACTGACTGTGTGGAGTTTGCACGTTCTCCCCGTGTCTGCGTGGGTTTCCTCCGGGTGCTCCGGTTTCCTCCCACAGTCCAAAGATGTGCAGGTCAGGTGAATTGGCCATGCTAAATTGCCCGTAGTGTTAGGTAAGGGGTAAATGTAGGGGTATGGGTGGGTTACGCTTCGGCAGGTCGGTGTGGACTTGTTGGGCCGAAGGGCCTGTTTCCACACTGTAAAGTAATCTAAATCTAATCTAATCTAATTTAAAGTAATCTAAACAACATCAAGATTGAATTTAAAACTAGAGAGAGCTGACCATTAAAATACCAGCAGTCTCCAGGAACTGTGTATGCATGAAGCCAAAAGTAACTGGGTTACCTGTTTACCAGTTTTCAGAAAGATAGCAAAGTCAGTTTAAACTACCTAACATTCAATAAAACAGGAGCCAAACACTTGGACAATGCAATTCCTCAATATTGCTTTTGCTTTAAAAGAGACTACATATTATCAATTTCAGATTTTCTCAAATTAAAGTCATGACTAGAATAATTCAGCACTCAATATGAAATAGCAACGAAATTTAGTATCAACTTAGCGGATTGCAGTCAACAAATGATTGCCACATCTGTCATATACATGACAACATTAATGGCACTTCATAAGTCCATCATTAATGCACTTGGGGACATCTAAAGGTTGTGAAATGCCCTGTTTAAATGCAGGATTTTCTTTACAATACCAAAAGTAAGCAGAGGTAAACCAACTTCAACAAGCCTACAACAACTAATCTACAACTGGCAAGGGGTCTTGGCTTCAATGGACTTCAGAACATTTTTTACCCCAATTGCTACTCATGCTGAGGTTAAGGAGAGTGTATTAAGGTGTGATGGAGTGGGAGGAAGAAGTGACAGTGTGCGGGCACCCGAACAATGCATATTCTCTGGACATGATACAGGCAGGTGCAGTAGTGATGCTTGCAACTATCTTTCCTGTGCTAATGAGTGTCCTCTGACCAACTCAAGAAGGCAGAAAACTGGAGGACACCATCAAACCTTCAGTTATTCCCATATGCCTGTTGGAAGTATGATTGAAGGGGTGAAAGGAGGAGCTTTCTATACAGTAAACAAAACTTCACAAAACTTCAGTCGGGAAATTGGCTTGATACATCATAATTCCATTTGTTTTTGTTTTAATACAATGGTCTCTCACTCTTAAACATGCAATGTTGTAAAATTTTCCTTCAATTGATAAAAAGCAATTTAATACAAAATGAACAAAAATGAAAGAAAATAATTCAAACTGACCATTAATAATACAAACTCAATGATTTTAACCACACAATAAAAGTATAATCCAAAACACTCCTTGACAAGTTGAAAAGAAACAAAACCTCTTGTGTCGTACCATAACGCCACTCCCGGCACAGTTCCCAAAATACCACTCATGCAATATTCACAGCAGAATTCCTGGAGCTAACACCTTGGTAAGTTTAATTCACTTAGGATTCCAACTTTTAAACTGGAACTGCAAATAGATTCTCCCTGCAGCTGTCATACACTTGAGTTTCAATGTACTCAACGTCAAACAATCCTTTCAGGGTTTTTATCTCAACACATCTGGTCTGGGGTCAACACTAACCCTTCACTCCAAAGTAATCTATTTCACTAAAATCAATCATTCCTTTCTCAGAAGCACTGCTTTTTACTACCACCTTGTTTCAAGGTTTCCACAGCACTAACACTATCCAAAGTTAAGTGAGAAATTAATTACTTTTTTCACTCAGCTATGGGTGCTGCCCTTAAGCTTAAAGAAAATGGATTCCATAACTTTCTAACAAGCCTCTGTTCCCATTATTCACTATGCTAGGTCATGAAAAATCTGAACTACACAGATGTGCATTTGTACACAAAATCCATCACTTTACAGCCTTGCTTCAAAAGCTATTTTGTTTAAAGACATAGCCATGATTTCTGAAATACTTACAAAATTGTTATAAACTTCAGGCACATAGAAAAGCCCAAAGAACTTAATGGTTAGCCCATTCTCAGACAAATGCATTTCCTCTTGTTAGTGTATTTCCACAGTTGTTTTAAGGAGGGAGTTCTATGATTTCAAATTCAGTGGTAATAAATAAATGACAATATAGCTCCAAGTCAGGTAGGTGTGAATCTTGACTGAAAACTTTGTGATGACATTTGACCCAGATGCAGTCGTAAGATTAAAACCAATAACAGAATATCCAAGCACATTAAATTATATTTTTTTATTTGTAAAGGCCTTTTAATTATTTTTATTGAGAGGTCAATTGTAATTACCTTCAATAATAACAAATACTAATCCATGTGACCTCTTAACCGTTGACCTGGAACCATAGGAAAATAGTTCAGATGTGGAAGCTGTATGAACAGATGCAGAGAGCTGTAAGTCAGAGGCATTAGAAGGCAAGGGCAGTTTTCATGTATATGTAGATACAAAGAGAAAGCATACAGAAACAGAAAGGTCAACACAAAATTCTTGTGTGAAGCTCACAAAGCTTGCTATGAAAAGGCCAAGTTTTCTGTTTGGTAGTAAATAGCATTTCAGAGGGCCTTGGGGGGAAGATATATATGATCAAGTTAAAAGGGCTTGAATTGTAAGAATAATACAAATGGCGCTGACATGTAAAACAACTAAGAGTTTGACACAGAGAACTGGATCGTAAATTGAGTATTGTTGGGTCTTTGGTTGAAAAACAGTTCTGGAAATCTATGGCTGGTATGACCCAAGTGAGAGAGTTTGTCGATGCACAGCTTGTTTGTATAATCTGTTTATGGTGACATTGGTTTGAATATAACTGTAGATGAACGCAACATGAGCTGTTTTGATCGAGTAAGTGAGAAAGTAACAGATCCAATGAATGGAAGCAGAAAAACTGCTGATGCTGGAATCCAAAGTTGACAAGCAGGAGACTGGAAGAACACAGCAAGCCAGGCAACATTAGGAGGTGAAGAAGTTGATGTTTCAGTCGTAACCCTTGGAGAAGGGTTCTCCACCTCCTGATGCTACCTGGCTTGCTGTGTTCTTCCAGTCTCCTGCCTGTCTACCTCTAATGTATGGAAGGCAGAATTACAAAAATTATTGGATGTAATATCATGTGTGAGGGAATGATCTGTGTGCTTGAGCTTTTGGAGATGAATATTGTGCAAGATATTGAAAGTGAAATTACCTTGAAATTTATAATATTAACTGCTTGTTGTTTTTTTAACTTATGTTAAAACTAAAAGTTATAAGGAAGTGAAAACCTGTTGTCATTTCTTAATTGCGGGAGTACATTCATTAAATTCTGTTATTTTAGTTGTTGGTTCTCCCACAGATTCATAACTGGAAGGTGGTGATGTTCCTATACATTTGCTTCTTTATCATTCAAGGCAGTAGATCAGTTTGGGATAATGTTGAAGAAAAAATATTGGTGAATTATTATAGATCACCTTCAAGACAGAGTACAATGCAACCCCTAAATCAAAAGTGAAATGAGTGTGTACTTAAGGTGTGAAGATAGTGCTAATCAAATAGATGACAATGTTCTGGATGGTACTGAACTGTTTGAGTATTCTTGGACAAGTAGGTAAAAACAAGGACTGCAGATGCTGGAAACCAGAGTCTAGATTAGAGTGGTGCTGGAAAAGCACAGCAGTTCAGGCAGCATCCGAGGAGCAGGAAAGTCGATGTTTTGGGCAAAAGCCCGTCATCAGGAATAATTGGACAAGTAATCAAACAGGCTAAGACAGAGTGTTCAATCATATTATCATTATCCTGGAGTTACTATTGGTCAGACCTGAATTGGACTAGCTATATAAATACAGTGGCTACAAGAGTGAGCCAGATGATAGGAAACTTGCAGCAAGTAACTCAAATCCTATCTTCCCAAAGCCTGTTCTGTTGAAGAGCTTATACTCAAAATGCGATTCTCCTGTTCCTCGGATGCTGACTGGCTGTGCTTTTCCAGCACCACACCTTTTGACTCTGATCTCCAGCATCTGCAGTCCTTACTTTCTCCCTGTCCACTACCTGCAAAGTACAAGCCAGGTGTGTGATGAAATACTCCCCAGTTGCTTAAATAAGTGCAACTCCAGCACCACTCAAAAGCTTGACACCATCCAGGACACAGCAACCTGCTTGATTGGTACCACATCCACAAATGTTAATGGAGGGACTAAACCACACCCAGTAACAACAGTGTACACCATCTGCAAGCTGCACTGTAGAAACCAATGATCCTTTGAAAGCACCTTCCAAACCCCCGATCAATACCATCTAGAAGAACCTGGGAATATCACCACCGGCATTCTCCCTTCCCAGCCGCTCACCATCCTGACTGGGAATTTATTGCTCTTCCTATAGTGTCTTTGGGTCAACATCCTGGAAATCCCTCTTTAACAGCATTGTGAGTCTGCCTACACAAAACAGATTGCAGTGGTTCAATTGGGGATGGGCAATAAATGCCCAACCGGCAATACCCACACCCCCGAATGATTTTAGATAAACAAACTCTTGATATGTACTTTGAGGTCAGCCTATGTGGTGGTAGGAGGTGAGATTTTTGCTGCATGATGCCCAGAATTCAACCTATTCTTGCAGCCACAATATTTGTATTGCTGATTTCAAGACTCTAGTGACACACCAGCTTGTTGATCTTAGAATATTCAGAATTTGTCACGTCATTGCATGTGAAGAAGACAGAGAATCGAACTATCTTGCAAGAAGTGGTCAATTTGTGACATTTGTATTGCATAAATGTTAACTTTCACATGTTGAAGCTTGTCCATGTGGGCACAGACTGCTTCATTAACTTCATCACAAATCTCAGGTTGGATCTAAACATTGAACGCACAGTGACCATCCCCCATTACTCCAAGAAGACAAACATTTCTAATAATAGGTGGTAAAGTTGTCAGCTTTCATAATACCTGGAAATAGACTGCTCAGCGGGTTAACACTGACAGCAGATTTTTCAGGCTGGTAACTTAGTTATAAAGCAACATGACTTTCAATGTCAAAAACTGACAAATACTTTTGTGAAAGAATACTCAAGATCAGAAACTTGATCTATAAGCTTTCATAAAATATATCAATGTGGGTGTGATTTCCCAGCTCCTACAACAGAATGGCAGGCAGATGAACTTAATTGGGATAGAGAATAAGATCAGATTCTCAACATTGAGATAAACTTCAGCGATTTAAGTTCTCCCCTTTAGGTGGTATGTTGAGTTTGTTACTAACAGAACTGATGAGAGGCCAATCTGCATGCACTTGCATCTCATTCAAACAAAATATCACTGTAAATAAATTTGCTTTCCCAATCGAGAAATAATTGTTTGGAAAACCTACAGCAAAAATCAGGCACATACCTAATGTTACATTTCTTCATCCACCGCTAGGCAGGTCATTTGCTGCTCTGTTCTGAGAGCAATGTGCTTTTAAATTATGTTCACAATCACTTGTACTGTCACTTCTTCAAGCACAGTCAATGCGTCCATGTTGACCTAAGCATGAAATCTCCCTGGGCTATTTCCAGGCTGAACTGGTACACGGTCACTCTGTCCAAGAGTTGTTATGGCAGGGAAGTAGCCCATGTGGCAGCAAGCAACTTGCAAGGGGGAGTGTATTCTAGTCATTTTAGCCAAGTGGGGGAACTCTAATCTATCCAATGGCAACCTGGGGCTGAGGGGACAGTGAACGATGTGTTGGGATGGGGGTGTTGCGAGGACAGGGTGTTGTTTGCCTGTAGTTGGTCCAGAGCTGGTTAAAGATTTGTCCAGGGCATTGTCCATACTGAGGCCAACACCTGAATGATCACAGGGCTTGGGGTTGGGGGGTGAGTTAGATGTTGTGGTCAGGCGTTTGGGAGACGTGAAGCATATGGTGTCATGATGTGACTGATTCGGGGTGTATTTGGCTTTGACTGGGGGAGGTGTAAATCTCGGCAAGGACCTCAGTGTCGGGGATGTCAGTAATGTCAATGATTGCCAGTACTTGAAAGAGAGAGAATACGGTATCACAGGGGTAACAGGTATTGCAGAATGGTGAGGATGTGGTATCACAGGGGTAACAGGTATTGCAGACTGGTGAGGATGTGGTATCACAGGTGCAACAGGTATTGCAGACTGGTGAGGATGAAAACAGAATCAGGGTGAGATACTGGGGTAGAGTGGGGTATTTACTTGAATGACCTAATGAGAAGCTGAATCTCCCAATGCTGAAGTATTATCGAATGCACTGTGCAACATTCAGGGTATGAATTGTGTGTATATGGTCCGCTACGTGGCTGATCTAGGCCGAATATCCTGTGCTTGAACTAATTGGACAAATAGTGTATGTCCCTGAATGCCACCTTGAATTCACTGCCCCAATGCCAGGATCATTGGTTCTCTGGGTTATGCCAGGGACTCACATTGATGTAATGAGATTTTCAAAGGTGTTTCAAAAATGGAGCACCTCTTTTGTAATGGGAAGGTTTTTTTCACATGCTTTGACTTCAAAGAGCCACATCTGCATTTAGTGAGTAAATGCAATGAAAGGGAATATTAGAAATCTGCAAGTGCATATGTATTTACATGTGTTATGATTATATTCAATAATGAAACACTCATGCCATCAAGAAACCCTCAAAAGGATTTCCTCTTCCTTAGCCTTCCAGTGTGTAAAGGTGTTTATCAGCTACATCAGTGGTAGTGGAGGTGGCTGCTAATCTTTTTGCACAGTAGTGATTGTGAAGATTTCAATAGACGTTCTCTGTTGCCTCAGAACCTGGAAGGCCTCTGGCTGGACAGAGTCACTGACGCAGTTGAAAGTACCCCCTTCCTGACCTGTTCTGCTTAAGGGCAAAGTGTGGGGGTAAAGAAACTCTGGAGTTCCTGAGATGAAACTCACGAGGTCCTTGTCTGTCATTCTTCCTCTGAAAGCTCTTGCTGGTACTGTCTGTCTCCTTGAGAAGAAGTGTAACCAGATTGTGGAACCTCTTCCCTTTTCACCTCGCCATTGAATTGGCATAACCATGGCTACAGCAATACAGAGTGGCCAAACACTTGCATGCCAGAGTCACAATAGTTGACAGAAGATGGACAACCTTTTTTATCAACTTGCTCCAGTGAGGGTCTCTGACATCTCTGCTTGATGTACCTCTGCTTGTCTCTGCAGGTTGAACATTAAATCATGGCCTTAGTGAGTTTTGAGAAGATTTGTAGCTCAGGTTGAGGTTCTGGATGTAAGTTTGCTTGCTGAGCTGTAAGGTTTGTTTTCAAATGTTTAATCACCATATTAAGTAACATCACCAGTGAGCCTCCAGTGAAACACTGGTGTTATGCCCCACTTTCTATTCATGTGTTTAGGTTTCCTTGGGTTGGTGATGTCATTTCCTGTCTTGGCAATATCATTTCCTGTGTTAATGATGTCATGTCCTGTTCTTTTTCTCAGATGGCGGTAAATGTGGTCCAAATCGATGTGTTTGTTGACAGAGTTCCAGTTGGAATGCCATGCTTCTAGGGATTCTCGTGCATGTCCTAGGATGGACGTGTTGTCACAGTCAAAGTGGTGTCATTAGTATTACTAGTATCCTTACATACAGATGAGGAAGGACACCATTTTGTCTGGGACAATACATCCATCCTCAGACAAGACATTCAGAGACATGCATGAGAATTCCTAGAAGCAAGGCATTCCAACCGGAACTCTATCAACAAACACATTGATTTGGACTACATCTTCCACACTCTAAGAAAGGAACAGGACATGGCATCACCAACACAGGAAATGACATCGCCAAGACAAGAAATAACATCACCAACCCAAGGAAACTTAAACACATAAATAGAAAGTGGAGGCTCACATATGTTACCTCGTATGGTGACAAAACATCTGAAAATGTACCTTCCCAGCTTAGCAAGCAAACCTACCTCCAAAATCTTTTGAGAAGATTTGTAGATCAGGTTGAAGTTATGGATAGATGTTTGCTTGTTGAGCTGCAACGTTCATTTACAGTCGTTTCATCACCATACTTAGTAACATCTTCAGTGAGCTTCAAGGTAAAGTACTGATGATTCCTGCTTTCTATTTATATGTTTGGGTTTATTTGGGTTGGTGATGTCATATCCTACGGTGATGTCATTTCCAATGGTGATGTCATTTCTGTTCTTTTTCTCAGGAGGTGGTAAATGGGGTCCAAGTCAATGTGATTGTTGATAGAGTTCCGGTTGGAATGCCATGCATCTAGGAATGCTCGTGCATGTCTCTGTTTGGCTTGTCCCAGTCAAAGTGGTGTCCTTCCTTATCTGTATATATCGGTATGCAACACTTTGACTGGGACAACACATCCATCCTAGGACAAGCCAAACAGAGACATGCACAAGAATTCCTAGAAGCATGGCATTCCAACTGGAATTTTATCAACAAACACATTGACTTGGACCCCATTTACCAGCTCCTGAGAAAAGAACAAGAAATGACATCACCACTGGAAATGGCATCACCACAGGAAATGACATCACCAACCCAAAGAAACCCAAACATATAAATAGAAAGCAGGAATGATCAGCAGTGCTTCGTTCAGAGGCTCACTGAAGATGTTACCTATTATGATGACGAAATGTCTGAAAATGAACCTTGCAGCTCAACGAGCAAACCTACATCCTCTACATCCAAATATATGGCTTATTTTCTGCATGTGATTCCTGGTCTTTAGCAGTCCTCTGACCTCAATCCTTCCACCACTGACTGCGGGCATGTGTTTACCAGATTATAATCCATGGGTCTACTTTAGCTAAAATGAAAGTCTTGTGGTGATGAAGTTGCATGTTTACACCTCAATGCATCCTCCAGGATGTCACAGGCTGTGTTTTGACCACTCTTACCTGTAGAAATGAACAGTTTTGATGGGAAATTCTCTTTCAAACATCAGCAGGGAAAAGGGCCTCCTTTCTGGCCTGGACAGTCTGGAGCAGAGTGTTCGGCAAGGCTTCCATCAAGTGGCATGCCACCTTCTGGTACTTTGAAGGCATCTCCAGTGGGTTGGGGCATGGGAGAGTGTCAGACAGTGGGTGTAGTGATGACTGTCTTCACTATTTACATGTTATTAACTGTTTAAGGCAATATAGAGCTTACTAGCAGAACAAAATGAGCTGAAGAGGGATTGCTTACAACGGAAAACACAATTGAGCCTTGCCAGGTGTAACACCCCATCTAAAACACCATTGCCTAACTTTAACACCTGACCTATGACTGGTGCAATAGCAGAGTGGATCAATTTTAGACAACCTTTAGAAACCATAAGATTTCTTTTTCATTCTGCTGCTTTTTTGCTGAAGTGCTATTTGACATAAGTAGAATTCAAAAATCTTGCAACATCATCAGAAAAGTGCAACTTCATTGTTTTATATTCTATCTTCATACAGAGAATGTAGTGGCTAATAGGGGGAAGAGTTCTTACTACAGCCCACATTAACTATGAATATTTTTCAGAAGCTGAAAGAGAATTCAGCTGGGAAGATAGCAACATAATTTTAGTTGTCATGAGCTAAACAGAGTGACAACCTCAAAGAGAGGGTTGTTAAAAGGGACAACAATCTATTAAAAGACAGTGAGGATGAAATGTTTGTTTGAAATATTGTCTAATCTATTAGGATACTGGGGAGGCAGGGTGTGGGTGGGAGGCTGTGGGGGGAAACATGTGGAAGAACAAGAATAGTTAGTGTTTCCACACGGAATTTTCTGGATGGTGTAGAGAATGGAAATCTTTTGATTAAATAAAAATGAAACAAAATAACAGTAATTTAAATAATGAATCCATAATCATGTGAGGTGGGCCTTCACTTAGAAGCTTTTTAAGATCATTTGAATCACATTATTTTTATCATAAGGAAGAAAAATGCGCCTTGACAATGCAGTTGACTTAAATGCACCAGGTTCTAGCTTGTACCACAAAGAAGGCAGAGAAACCTCCATTCAATTATGTGATTTAATTAATCTCAGTGATACAATTAGAGATAAGGCTGATGAATTAAAATTGAAAATTTGAGTCATTGATATAGAAAGTTAAAAGGAAATACTTAATCACAGCAATTTCTTCTGCTTTTTAATTTCTCATCTCTGTACAATTACTGTAATGCTACAAAGCAATCAAACATTGGAATCTAAAATGAAAGTCAATGGACATTTACCACTGAAAATTGTTTGATAAGGTTACAAGTACAAAAGATTCCCCTCGGCATTAATCTTCCTTTAGTTATCTTGTTCTGATTATTAAAATTTAAAATGCTAATTTTAAGCATCTTGTTATACTCTTATTTCATATTGTAATTCATTTAAAAAAAATTATGGCCTCCACTCACTCTCTTTGACCTGCATGCATTTCACAAAACCATCTAATTTTTAATGAGTGTGATCAAAAGGCAGTGTTTCCTCATTTGAAGGCAATTCTCTGGATTTCTGTCTCAGTTGCTTTTTGTTCGCTGGAGAATCGGAAGGCTGTTCATTCAAGACATCTTTTAAGACATGCACATACAATTTAAATTGATGTTTTAGTGATGGACTAAACAGATGTTTGAAGTGCTGCACTGAAGCACTAAACTAATACTCACCAGCTGAGTACTACAGTTAAAAGCAAAAGGAATTGATAGATATTCAATTCTATTGGAAAACTTAACAGAATAAAAGATTATTAACTATTAAACAGCAACTGTTCCAATATGGTAACTTTCCATAAATACACCTTGACAAAAGCAAATTCTTTGTTTCACATGCAATTCAGGCGATAAATAGAACTCCAGCTTTTAGCTCTAGCAAAGAAAGAAATGTAGCACTTTTCACAACCAGCTTCCAGAAAAACCCAACAATTACTGAAAGCTCAACAATAACCCTGGTTCTGTGGGAGCCTGGCTTCACCCATTCATGCTGCTGGTATTGTTCCAATTTAAAAAAAAAAGACCTCATGAGCTATTTACTTTGGCCTGGAATAGACTGCTATACACCTCTATTTAATCTTCTCTTAAAAAAAGGATGAAATACACTCCTTAAAGACATAGTATCATCATAAATGGAAGTGGACGGGCTAAACTGCACCCTCTCTGCCAATGACCAGAAGATCTAGGCCATTATGACATATATTTCTAGCAGATTTTGACCTGTCAATGAGCTATTCAATTATTCCTATTTACTTGCTCTTTCCCCATATCCGTACAGTTCTGAATATCTTCAAGATGCCCGGAGCTGAGTTGACTGACCCTCAACAACCACAACCATCTTCCTATGTGTCAGGTACGACTTCAAGCTGAAGTTTGCAAGAAAGGCCTCCATGTCTAAAGCAAATATCCCCATGCTTCTGTCTTGTGTCACAAATTGATAAGTTTGTTCCACATTTTAAGATTTGTGTACAGAGACCATTTGAAAGTGTACCATTGAACTTCAATTCATTCTACTCTTTTTTTTCCGACAAAATGAATCCTTTCACATCTGTCTACATTAATACTCAGTTACCATGTGTCTGCAGACTTTCCCAATCAGCTTGTGTTCTCTTGAAATCTTATACTGCCTTCCACATTGTTTACTATATTTCTGAGCTTTATGTCAGCTGCAAGCTTTCATGCCTTTAATAAACAAAGAGAAAGTGAGGACTGCAGATGCTGGAGACCAGAGTTGAAAAGTGTGGTGCTGGAAAAGTCCTGGTCAATAATACATTTTCAAAAGTAACAGTAGTGCTAACACTGACCTGTGGGGAAATAGAACTTGCTCTAGTCTAAAATAACCACTAAATGAATCTGCTTTGCCTAACATGAATATGACTCATTTTGATTCCCATTCTAAACATAATGCATCATGACAGAAGAATATGCAAGTTCACCTTAGTACAACTGTTGCCAAGTCAATGGTTGGTGTTAAACTGTGAGTTGGGTCAAGAGTTAAGGCATTCAATTAAAATTGTGTGATTTATTTGTCTGTAATTTTTGACAGTTAAACTCTTTCTGAATTTATCATTTTAAGATCACATGATCCTGACCACTTTTTTATTGAGGACATTTTCAATAGTCATTTCCTAAAGTCAATGGATATGTTAGGAATTTTTCATGAAGAAAGGTGATCACAGATAATTTCAGTAATTAGTGAAAAAATCAATCCAGAAATGTTGTAAGGGTGTTCTTTTAATATAACCCTAGTTGCAAATGCACTTTTTTTTAACTGAAGAAAGCTGTGATACTAGTATAAATATATTGGACCAAACCTTCTGAGAAGCAACAATCCTAATTGGACTGCTTGTCCACTTCTCCTTTTCTGCCCAGCGACATAGTTCTGCAGTTGTGGTGAGGTTATTCCATTCCAGCTTCAGCAGAAATGCAGAAACACATGAATTCCAACTGTGCTGGAACACTAAGGGAAGCCAAGTCACACCACTTTCTTTTTTATGGTCAAAGGAGAAGCTTTGGGACATTTTAACTAGTTGCTAAGAGTATTAAATTGGATAAACATATCGGCAGAAAAGTGGATACAGTGGGTCAGTTTAGTCTGTTATTTCACTGAGGTATGTTAGCTCATGAGGGTTTGTCAAGTTGAATTGTCAGGCTGAGTTGTATGTCAATGGGCAGTCAGGAGTTGAGAAGGTCAGTAAGAGTGCCTGGAGAGGTTAGTTGTACAGTTAAGTAAGAGTTAAACTGAAACTTTCCTGCACTAAATCTCTTGGTTATTCATCCAGAGAAGATTCTCTGGACTGTTCTGAGAATCTAACCCCAACTCAGAGTGGGATATATTATTGGAGTGTCCTATGAAACAGGGAAATTGTCCATCAGAAATACAAGATTCCCTGTTATTTGTATGGAGTCATTGCAAATGGAATTATGTGAGGCTTCAAACCAATCTTGGGTTAGATATCCAGTTTCTGATTGTTTGAAGCTGAGAAGCTTTGGCCATTATACTTGTATTATTTTCTCATTCCTCTTATCATTTAATGACCAATTTATTGTTAAAACCCAAATCAGTATAGTGTATCGTCATTGTGCCACCTCCTGAAGATATAGAGCGCAATCACTGTTTGAAATAAAATTCAGATTTTATTTTGCTTTATTTTTCAGCATTCTGTGAATATCTATAAGTGTTTGGCCAAATGTGAAGTCTTCCTTTGGACTCGCATCCCAGAGTAGTCTAAAATGACAAACTGGAGGTTTCTAAAGTAAAATAGAGTAAAATAGGTACAAAACATAGTGGTGGCAATTTACTCTGTGCTTAGAGTAAAGTACTGGACTGTAATTCAAGCAAACATACCTGTTGTAGAAAGGAAAAGCCAAACAGAATCAAAATTATGTGCTGGATCTTTGAGGTCTGGCACTCACTCAGATTGCCACACTTTCCCTTTTCATGTTGTAAGTTTGCTCTCCAAGCTGGAAGATCTATTCTCAGACTTTTCATCACCATGCTAGGTAACATCATCAGTGAGCCTCTGTTAAAATGCTGGCATTTTGTCCACTTTCTATTTATGTCTCTTGGTCTGTTGTGATGGGTGGTATCCCTTCCAGTTCTGTTTCTGAGAGGTTGGTAAATGGGGTCCAAATCGGTGTGTTTGTTGATGGAGTTCTGGTTTGAATTCGATTTGCCTGTCCCAGGATGGATGTATTGTCCCAGTCGAACTGGTGTCCCTCATTGTCTGAGTGTATGGATACTAGTGATAGTTGGTTGTGTCTTTTGGTGGCGAGTTGGTGCTCATGCCTCCTGGTGGCTAGTTTCCTGCCTATCTGGCCGACGTAATGTCTTTTGCAGTCCTTGCAGGTTATTTTGTATGTGACATTCGTTCTGCTGGTTGTTGGCACAGGATCGTTTTAGATTCATCAAAAGCTGTTTCAGTGTGTTGGCAGTTTGTGGTCAACCATGAGGCCAAGGTCTGGTTGTCATCTCCGATGAAGTCCCATTTATTTTGTTACAACCTGCACATTTTTGGCTTCTTCTGAAAAATGGAGCCATACTTCTACTCTGGCAGTTCTCTCATAGTGCAGAAATGTCAAAGGAAAGCAAACTTTCTTTCTCACAGCACACAGCTGGAATTTGAGGGTCCAGAACCACAACCGTTTTGACAGCTGGGGTTATGAGGTTAGGGTGTCTGTCAAGTAGGGTGTATGGTGCCAGGTTAGAACGCCAAGTGGGTGGGGAGTAGTATACAAAGTGAGCAGGAATGTAAGGGGGCTAGGTCAGTGATGTAGCTTTTAGAGTAGGTTGGTGTGAATGGGAGAGCTGAGGCTGGATATTAGGTTTAATTAGATTAGATTACTTACAGTGTGGAAACAGGCCCTTCAGCCCAACAAGTGCATACCGACCCGCCGAAGCGCAACCCACCCAGACCCATTCCCCTACATTTCACCCCTTCACCTAACACTATGAGCAATTTAGCATGGCCAATTCACCTAAACTGCACATTTTTGGACTGTGGGAGGAAACTGGAGCACCTGGAGGAAACCCACACAGACACGGGGAGAATGTGCAAACTCCACACAGTCAGTCGCCTGAGGCGGGAATTGAACCCAGGTCTCTGATGTTGTGAGGCAACAGTGCTAACCACCATACCACCCACACGTGTCTGCAGATGGAAAGGTTGGGTGAGTTCCTATAGTGAGGTTGGGTTGGGATGGGATGGAGGATGATCAGGTCTGAAGCAGGGAAAAGGGAGGGCACAAATGAAAAATATAAGTATCTAGTGCAGAACACAAAGGGATACTTTGTTCCACTCCCCAGGATTATGGCACTTATAAAGCAGTTTGAATCAAGTTTCTGTTAAGGTAGACTTGCAGACCAGTTAAGAATGCAAGTGATGCTACTGAACTGGTAAGATGTCTGTGGAAGACTTCAATTCATTACAAAACCAATGAGAGAATTGAGCAAAGATAACAAAGTTGCTCTGTCGATTTGGTATCTTTGACATGGTACCCTATGTATCATTTAAAACTTAGGGTGTCCTTGCTGAATGAGGGGATAGTCTTGGCTAAAGCAGTTACCCTTGTATAGGGGAGACTGATGAAATGGGGTCATAGGATGCTTGGTATAAAATCTGCACTACTAAATCTTGAGAGAGGCTTGTCTGTGAGTCAGGCTCACGTGAAAGATCTAATTAAGAGGAGTCAAGATCCAGAAAAGAGAGCATGTAATAATAAGAGACAGGAAGGATGATAGCAGAGAAAAGATCTGATAAAAAAGTGAATGTTTTATCATTTTATAGCTTGACTGCTCAAATATTGTATTGGACAAACTCCTTTGATCATTCTTGAGAGTAGGAGTTATTGCTCTGGGCCTATAGCTAATAAAGGATCCATGCTGGGGCAGCAATTATTTAAAAAGTATATCAATGACTTGGATGAGGAAAATGAATGTATTGTAGCCAGATTTTCAAATGACCTAAAAACAGATGGGAAGACAAGTGGTGAAGATGGCACAAAGAGTCGACAGAAGTACATAAACTTGTTTAGCAAGAGGGAGAAACACTTGGTAAAGGGAATGTGGTGTGGGAAACTGTGAGGCTATGCACTTTGGCAGGAAAAAGAGGAGGAACCGAGTACTATTTAGGTGGAAAAATACTCGAAAGCTATAATGCTGAGGGATTTGTGAGGTCTCTTGCATAAATCAAAAAAATAAGTATCCTGGTTCAGTGGGTAAAAGGGAAGGAAAATGGAATGCTAAGCCTTTATTTCTAAGGGAAATAAGTATAAAAATAAGAAAGTCTTGCTCAAACTGTATAAGGTATAAGGCAGATCACAACTGAAATATTGTGAACAGTTCTGGTCCCTTTATCTCAGGAAAGCAATGGAAACAGTCCAGAGAATGTTTAATAGAGTGATCCTGTATGTGGAGGGATTGCCTTATGAGAAGCAGTTGAGTAGGTTGGCCCTATACTCATTGGAGTTTAGAAGAATGAGAGGTGACCTTATTGTAACATGCAGGATTCTTCGAGGACTTTCCAGGGTAGATGCAGAAAGTTGTCTCCCCTTGTGTGGTAGTCTAGGACCATATACCATAATCTCAAAGTAAAGGGTTGCTCACTTAAAACGGATGAGGAGGGATTTCTTCATTGAGGATTGTGAATCTACCCGAATGACCTGAATCTACCTGATGATCTGAATGGCCCATATCTGCTCCTATGCCTTACAGTTTTATTGGTCTAATTAGCAGAAAATATCAGGCCTTACATTATGCTAGTAGACAATCCAGGTGCAAAGTCCTGTACAATCATGGTCAAAGTGTAGAAAACAAACATTGCCAAGATCATGGAAAGAAGGAATATCCAGAATGTAGAAAGCAGTATTGTCACAGCAAGGAGCTGACCCATCTTGCGCAAAAGTGTCTGACTTGAAGGAAGTGCAATAGGCTGTTACAGACCTCTGCTGGAGAGATATCAGATCAAGATTGTGATGAACCACTCTACCCAACACAACAGTTTACTTCAGTAAAGTCAATATCTGATACATGGTTTATAACTGTTAGAATAATGATTGTAGAAGAACATCAGGGAAATATAGACTGTAAGAAACTGGTAAACTTTGCAATATCCTGACCTTCAAAGACCCGTAAAAAAGATCTCAACAAGGAAATCTAACAATTAATCATCAAATGAGTCTGAAGCAATATGTGGTATCTGCGGAGAGGACATATTATTCCACATACGCACTGCAATGGCATGAACAAATAACTGGAATTCCAATTCATAGAGTTTAGTCCAAGCTAATCTAAAGCTTTGGCTAATAACCCTCAACAGACAAGAGATAATTGCGAGTGGGGAGGAAGTGACATAACGTGACCCGGTCTTGGCAGCAGCCGGAGCCCAGGTGCTCAACAGCCACCCGGAGCTGAAAGAAGGTCCGAGCTCCAAGAAGCGGGTGGCCTGGCTGGAGGCCGAGACGGTGAGTCGGCAGTCGACTCAGGCTCAGTCTCGGTCTCGGTCTCGGGCTCGATGGCCACAGGCGGTGGAACAACAGTGGGAGGCAAGGCCCCATGTGGAACACAAGCTGGAGGAGAGGATGTACTTGGTGCTGTGCTGTACCATGTGCCTGGAGCAGCCCAAAGTTTCAGCCTACCAGGTACCGGTCTGGGCTGGACAGGGTTGAGGGGGAACCCGGGGTCAAGGCTGCTCACCTTTAGCCTGGACCTGCAATCACTCCCATTCATAGAACATAGAACATAGAATATTACAGCGCAGTATAGGCCCTTTGGTCCTCAATGTTGCACCAAGCTGTGAAATTAATCTGTTGCCCATCTAGATTAGATTAGATTACTTACAGTGTGGAAATAGGCCCTTCAGCCCAGCAAGTCCACACCGCCCTGCCGAAGCGCAACCCACCCATACCCCTACATTTACCCCTTACCTAACACTACGGGCAATTTAGCACGGCCAATTCACCTGACCTGCACATCTTTGGACTGTGGGAGGAAACCGGAGCACCCGGAGGAAACCCACGCAGGCACGGGGAGAACGTGCAAACTCCACACAGTCAGTCGCCTGAGGCGGGTATTGAACCCGGGTCTCTGGCGCTGTGAGGCAGCAGTGTTAACCACTGTGCCACCGTGCCGCACACTAACCGAACACCATTCCATTATTATCGATATGTAGGTCCAATTCCCATTTAAATACCCTTAATGTCAGCGAGTCTGCTACTGTTGCAGGCAGGCTGCTCCACGCCCCTACTACTCTCTGAGTGAGGAAACTACCCCATCACCCCTCAAAGCTATGTCTCCTCATGCTAGCTTTCACCATCCAAGGAAAAAGGCTCTCACTGTCCACTCTATCAAACCCTCTGATTATCTTATACGTCCTCAATTAAGTCGCCTCTCAGCCTCCTTCTCTCCAATGAAAACAGTCTCAATTCCCTTAGCCTTTCCTCATAATTCCTTCTTTCCATACCAGGCAACATCATGGAAAATCTCTTCTGAACCCTTTCCAAAGCTTCCACATACTTCTGATAATGTGATGCCCAGAACTGCAAACTATACACCAGGTGCAGCCTTACTAGTATCTTGTACAGCTGAAGCATGATCTTGTGGCTCCGAAACTCAAACCCCCTACCAATAAACGCCAACACACCATATGCCTTAACAACCCTATCAACCTGGGTGGCAACTTTCAGGGACTTATGCACCTGGACACCAAGATCTCTCTGTTCATCCACATTTCCAAGAATTTTACCATTAGCCCAGTACTCTGTATTCCTGTTACATCTTCTGAAGTGAACTACTTCTGCATTAAATTCCATTTGCCACTTCTCACTCCAGCTCTGCATCTTATCTATATCCCTCTGTAACCCACAACATCCTTCGGCACTATCCATAGCTCTGCCTACCTTAGTGTCATCCGCAAATTTACCAACCCACCCTTCTACGCCCACATCCACATTATAAAAATTACAAACAGCAGTGACCCCAAAACAGATCCTTGTGGCACACTACTGGTAACTGACCTCCAGGATGAACATTTCCCATCAACCACTACCCTCTGTCTTCTCTCAGCTAGCCAATTTTTGATCCAAACCGCCAAATCACCTTCAATCCCAAAACTCCGAATTTGTGCAATAGCCTACTATGAGGAATCTAATCAAAGGCTTTATTGAAGTCCATATACACCATATCAACCACTTTGCCTTCATCCATCTGTTTTGACACCTTTTCGAAAAACTCAATTAGGTTATTTAGGCATGACCGACCCTTCACAAAACCGTGTTGACTATCCCTAATCAAATTATTCCTTTCCAGATGATTATAAATCCTATCTCTTATGACCATTTCCAACATCTTACCCAGAACCGAAGTAAGGCTCACTGGCCTATAATTACCAGGGTTGTCCCGACTCCCCTTCTTCAACATCGGAACAACATTTGCTATCCTTCAGTCTTCTGGCACTACTCCTATTGGCAATGATGACATAAAGATCAAAGCCAAAGACTCTGCAATCTTCTCTCTGGCTTCCCAGAGAATCTGAGAGTAAATTCCATCCGGCCCAGGGGTCTTATCTATTTTCAGATCGTCCAAAATTGCTAAAACCTCCTCTTTGTCAACTTCAATCCCATCTAATCTTGTAGCCTGTATCTCCATATTCTCACTAACATTGCCCTTTTCCAATGTGAATTACTGACAAAAAGTATTCATTAAGCACTTCCCCTATGTCCTCAGATTCAACACACTACTTCCCACTACTCTCTTTGATTGGCCCTAATCTTACTCTCATTATTCTTTTATTCCTAATTTACCTATAGAAGGCCTTAGGGTTTTCCTTGATCCTATCTGCCAACAACTTCTCATGTCCCCCCCGGCTCTTCTCAGCCCTCTCTTTAGATCTTTTCTGGCTAACCTATTACTCTCAAGCCCCCTAACTGAACCTTCATGACTCATTCTCACATAAGCCTTCTTCTTTCTCTTGACAAGCGCTTCAACTTCTTTAATAAACCATGGTTCCCTCTTTTGACAACTATCTCCCTGCCTGATAGGTATGTACTTATCAAGGACCTTCAGTAGCTGTACCTTGAAAAAGCTCCACATTTCAAGTGTGTCCATCTTCTGCAGTTTCCTTCCCCATCCTATTGATGCTAAATCTTGCCTAATTGCATTATAATTGTCTTTCCCCCAGTTATATCTATCCCTGTCCATTGCTATTCCTTAAACAAGCATGCTTAACATCTGCTTTGGAGAGCTGAAATTTAAGGGCATGATCACAGAACAGTTAGGATGGACAATGTAGAATGTAGTTTGGGATTGCTACTCTGGAATATAGTAAATTTATATGTTTTGGTTTCTTGCATTTAGTTGTTACATGCCCTCTATACTCCATTTGTCTTTTTTTAAAAAAAACACAACTTATTTTCACCTGTATCCTTTCAAATGGCAACTTCTCGAACACAATTTGAGTCAGTCAAGTCCAGTTGTGCTCGGCTGCGCCATTCGCCTAAGCCTGAATCTCCGGAGAAGCTGAATACTAATGAAGCCGAGCTATGTAGTATTAAGGACATGATGGACAATATGTGGGCCAAAATCATCACCAAGTTTGAAGCTATAATTTCAGAGACGGTTGAAAAGGAGGTAACAACTGCGCTGAAGCCATTTGAGGAAAAAGTTTCTTCACAATGCGGGACTATTTTGGACATGTAACATTCAGCTAATGAGCATGACAACCAGATAGCGAGCTTCCAAGCTAATGTTAGTGTGTTATCTGCAACAGTTGAGTCTCTGACTAAGAAATGTGAAGACTTGGAGGCCCGCTGCAGGTGGAATAATATTCGACTTGTGGGTTTACCCAAAGGATTAGAGGGTTCTCGCCCCACAGAATTTGTGCCCCAACTTTTACAGGATCTGCTCAGTCTTGAGGCTAAACCCGTATTGGTTAGGTCCCATCACGCATTGCATGCTAAACCAAAAGATGATGAGTTACCTTGCGTAATTGTCATCAAGGTGAACCAGTTTCAAGTGAGAAATCACATTCTACGCCATGCTGGAGATGCTTCTCCCCTTGTATATAATCGAAAGAGAGTATTCATTTTTCTGGATTACACCCCGACAGTGGCTAAGCAGCATGTGGCTTTGCCAAGGTAAAGAAGGAGTTAAACTCATGTCCTAATGTTAAATTTGGCCTTCGGTATCTGGTGATACTAAATATTACCTTGGCATGCGGCCTAACTCATAGGTTTGAGTCCCCGGGTCAGGTTCCAGCGCCAGATTAATGGTTGGGCTTAAGTAAGCCAATTAGCCATTAGCTTTATGCTATCACGGACGAAGACTACATTTCCCACTGTGGAGATGAAGATGGACAGTATGCTGTGTTTACGGACTTCGATTTGGTATTCTTCTTATTTTTGACTTTACTCACCAAGAAGTACATGTTTTCTTAGTCAAGATTTTATTTTGCTGAAAGGTTGCACTATTGCTACCAAAGAATGTAGAGATTAATTGTTTGACTATATATAGTATATATTTTTATTATACTTATATTTTTACTCATTTCTGCTTTGCAGTTTTTGTATAGTTAACTTTTATATTCCCTGAGGTCATTGTGTAAGTTTGCTTGAGCTACAAAAGACAACAGGTTTTATTTTCTACTATGGGGGAAGAGAGCGTGCATCCATCTAGAGGGTGCTTCTGCTGGGAGGGGGAGAGGTTGATGGGCAGGTATTCCATCTGGGGAGACACTGCTTTGGGGTGGGGGTGGGGGGGGTGGGGGGGGAGGGTAGTGCGGTGAAGTTTGTTTTGTTCTGATGGGGATGGTGGGGGTGGCAGCACACATACCTCACTTTTACAAGGTTTACATTTGTTTATCTATTATTGCACACTTGGGATTTTACCTGTGATTATCACATATGACACAGATTAATGCTTCAACACCCTTGGTAGGTGGGTACATTAAACTTACTAGTCTGGATTACAAAGGCCTGAACAATCTAATTCAGCACAATTTAAGGTTTTACATAATTTACGCCATCTTAATGCCCATATAATTTATTTACAAGAAAGCCACTTGAAAAACGTTGAAATAAGGTTCAATTGGACAAGTGTATTCTTCCTCCTTTTCTAGCAGATCGAGAGGAGTTGCTATTCTTTGGCATAAATCTATTCCTTTTGTCCATGCTAAACTAATCTCTAACTCTACTGGCAGATTTATTATTATTACTGGACAGATTTTTGATATTGATGTAATGTTGGCTAATGTTTATGTTGAAAATGTGTTGCTGGAAAAAACGCAGCAGGTCAGGCAGCTTCCAAGGAGCAGGAGAATCGACGTTTCGGGCATGAGCCATTCTTCAGGAATGAGGAAAGTGTACCAAGCAGGCTAAGATAAAAGGTAGGGAGGAGGGACTTGGGGGAGGGGCATTGGAAATGCGATAGGTGGAAGGAGGTTAAGGTGAGGCTGATAAGGTGAGGGTGATAGGCCGGAGTGGGGGTGGGGGTGGAGAGGTCAGGAAGAAGATTGCAGGTTAGGAAGGTGGTGCTGAGTTCGAAGGTTGGGACTGAGACAAGGTGGGGGGAGGGGAAATGAGGAAACTGGAGAAATCTGAGTTCATCCCTTGTGGTTGGAGGGTTCCTAGGCAGAAGATGAGGCACTCTTCCTCTAGCCATCGTGTTGCTATGGTCTGGCGATGGAGGAGTCCAAGGACCTGCATGCCCTTGGTGGAGTGAGAGGGGGAGATGAAGTGTTGAGCCACGGGGTGGTTGGGTTAGTTGGTCCGGTTTCCTAGAGGTGTTCTCTGAAACGTTCCGCAAGTAGGTGGCCTGTCTCCCCAATATAGAGGAGGCCACATCGGGTGCAGCGGATGCAGTAAATGATATGTGTGGAAGTGCAGGTGACAAATTCACCTGCACCTCCACACACATCATTTACTGCATCCGCTGCACCCGATGTGGCCTCCTCTATATTGGGGAGACAGGCCGCCTACTTGCGGAACGTTTCAGAGAACACCTCTGGGACACCCGGACCAACCAACCCAACCACCCCGTGGCTCAACACTTCAACTCCCCCTCCCACTCCACCAAGGACATGCAGGTCCTTGGACTCCTCCATCACCAGACCATAGCAACACGACGGCTGGAGGAAGAGCGCCTCATCTTCTGCCTAGAAACCCTCCAACCACAAGGGATGAACTCAGATTTCTCCAGTTTCCTCATTTCCCCTCCCCCCACCTTGTCTCAGTCCCAACCCTCGAACTCAGCACCACCTTCCTAACCTGTAATCTTCTTCCTGACCTCTCCGCCCCCACCCCCACTCCAGCCTATTACCTTCACCTTATCACCCTCACCTTAACCTCCTTCCACCTATCGCATTTCCAATGCCCCTCCCCCAAGTCCCTCCTCCCTATCTTTTATCTTAGCCTGCCTGGTACACTTTCCTCATTCCTGAAGAAGAACTCATGCCCGAAACGTCGATTCTCCTGCTCCTTGGATGCTGCCTGACCTGCTGCGCTTTTCCAGCAACACATTTTCAGCTCAGATCTCCAGCATCTGCAGTCCTCACTTTCTCCTAATGTTTATGTTCCCAACTGGGAGAATGAGGCTTTTTTCAGACCGATCCTTTCAATGTTACCGGATTTATCTTCACACCAGTTAATCTTGGAAGGAGACTTTTACTGTTGGTTGAATCCTCACCCAGAATGTTCTTCCTCTGTTCTAAGTGCCCAGTCAAAATCTGCTAAAATAATTAAGACTTTATGGAAGAGTTTACTGTTGTTGATCTCTAGCAGTTCTTTAATCCGTCTAAAAAAGAAATGTCTTAGTGCATGCTTACTCTTCGAGGAAGATTTTGTTAATTTTGTCTCTCAGCAGATATTTGTTTGTTAAATTTAATAAAACCCTAGGCGTTACAGCTTCCTTGCTGTGGGAACCCCCGAAAGCATTCATCGGGGTGAAATAATTTCTTACGCAGCAACGTAAGAATAAACTTAGGAAAGAGAAATTGGCAGAGTTGGCACAACGGCAGTCTCAGTTAGACTCTAATTTATGCAATCCCCAAGTCTCCAGAAGTTTATAAAGAACACATATCCCTACAGGCTGAGTATGACGTTGTAATGTCACAACACACCACCCAGCTTTTACTTCACTCTCGGTCTAAATTTCATGAACATGGAGATAGAACTAGTAAACTGTTGGCACGTCATTTACACCAAATTTCCTCTCTCAATTAATCCCACAAATTAAGGCAAGTGTCAGTCAGACCCATTAGAAATCAACTGGACTTTTCAGGAAGTTTGCATTTCACATTATTCATCTGAATGTTCTTCTCCTACAGCAGATTTTGAGACCCTTTTCATAAGATTAATGTTCCTACTATTGATCAAAATGTGGCAAAGAAATTGGAACAACCAATCATAGCAATAGAACGTGAGGCTGTGGCTAGATCACTACAAAGTGGAAAAAGCCCTGGACCTGATGGATTTCTGGTTGAATTTTATGAAACAATTGGAAAATGCTGGCTTCGCTTTTGGTAGATATGTTTGTTGAAGCATTTAATTCCAGCTCTCTTCTTCAAACTTTAACTCAGGCATCATTTCCTTTGCTTTTAAAGAAAGGCAGAGATCCCATACTATGTGGTTCATATCATCTTATAAGTCTGCGAAATGTTGACTTTAAATTATTGTTAAAGCTGTTGGTCTGACGTTTGGAAAGCATCCTTCCATCTATCATATTCTTGGATCAAACTGGATTTATTTGCAACAGGCACTCTTTTTTTAACCTTAGGGGCTATTTAACGTTGTTTACAATTCTTCCCCATCCACTTTTCCTAGGCTTTGATATCTTTATAGATGGTGAAAAAGCTTTTGACAGAGTGGAATGGAATTATCCTTTTTTTTATCTTGGAGAAATTTGGCTTTGGGGAAAAATTTATTTCCTGGATCAAGCTACTCTATGCATCATTGTAGGCCTCTGTTAGGACCAATAATATGAATTCTGACTATTTGTTCTTTTTCTTGTTTCACGAGACAAGATTATCCTTTGACTCCACCGCTGTTTGCCATTGTAATTATCTATTGCTCTATGGACTCATCCTGATTTCTCTGACATTACTAGAAATAGTGTGGAGATGAAGATTCCCCTCCATGCAGATGACCTTTTGTTATTTGTCTGGAACTTGTCTCTCTCCATTCCCACCACATTTTTAATTTTAGAATTATTCAGTAAGATTTCTGGGTATAAATTGAACCTTAGCAAAAGTGAAATATTTGCTATCAATAAGCCTGCCAGGGAATGCCCACTAGATAATTTACCATTTAAAACTGCCAACTTTGGTTTTGTTTATCTTGGTGTACACATGGCAGATACACTAAGTAACTTGTACAGGAAAAAGTTTGAACCGTTACTGGTACAAATTAAATGAGACTTCAAACAATGGTGTCTCCTTAATTTGTCTGTTACTGCTAGAATTAATTCCATTAAAATTAATATCTTTCCACGATTTTCTTATTTATTTCAATGCATACCAATTTTCCCCATTTTTCCTTTTTCCCCAAAGTAGATAGTCTCATTCTTGAAGTTATTTGGAATAAAAAAAAACTCCTAGGTTATGAAAACAGTTGTTACAGAGGCCTAAGATACTCGGTGGAATGGTGCTGCTGACTACTTTATTTTATTATTGGGCAGAAAACATTTGAAATTTGAACTATTGGCTCCAATATGAGAAATTTGATACTCTTCCAAACTGGTTGACTATTGAAGCAAATTCCACCCATCCAGTAACATTTGAAGGTTTTATTGCATTCACCTCCCCTTTCTTCAGCCTCTATTTAAACGAATAATGTAATTGTTTTATCCAGTCTTAAAATCTGGTTTCAATTTAGACGTCACTTTGACTTTTAGTCATTTTCTACTAAGGTGCTATTGGTGGTAATTTATATTTTTCCCCCATCTTTAGTCGATAGTGCCTTTTCTAGTTGGGCTAAGTTAAGAACAAAAGCTATGAAAGATTTATATGTTGATAGCATTTTTTCATCTTTTCAGCAATTAGTTGACAAGTTTTCACTTCCTAAAAACCATTTCTTTAGATACCGCCAAGTTCGCAGTTTTGTCCATAATTTATTTTAGGTTTTCCCTGCACTTCCTACTGATTCTGATTTTGACATATTTCTAGAATCGCTTTCTTCATTAAAGGGGGCTATTTTAGCTATTTGTTCAAACATTCTTAGAGTATGCTCTGATTCTGTATCTGGGAGGCAGATCTGAAAGAGGTAATTCCGAGTGATGTGTGGGCTGAGGTTTTACAAAGGGGGCACCGATTTTCTATCTGTGCAAAACATTGTTTTATTCAATGCAAGATTCTATACTGCGTCCACTACACCAAAACTCAACTTGCAAAAATATTTGAGGAGATGTCTCCATCCTGTGATCAGGGTCAACAAACCCCAGCAAATTATAGATATTGGACTGATTGTTTTGACACCTTATCTAAGGTATCTGGTGAAAATCTTACTCCTGATACCAATACCGAATGGTTCGGGGTGTCACCCTCCAGACCTAGTCTACCCTATTGGCCAGAAGATTAACATTTATAAATGGAAATCCCTAATTCTGCCTTCTCATACAAACTAGGTTGCAGAGGTGCTATATTTTCTTGTGCTTTGTATATGTTTCTATTTATTATGATTGCTTGTCATTTTTTTTCTTTGTATTTTTGGGGGAGGTTTGTGCTGTGGGGACTGTGTTTGGAGTGTTGTTTACTGTTGTTTATTGCTTGTGATTGCACCTTGTTTTATGTCATTTTTTCTGGAGAAAAATCAATAAAAAAGATACTTGCAACATATTGGAGTTAACTGTTGATCATTAAACAGATCCTAGTACAATTATGGGCTGCATCATTGGCTAAGTCCAAGTTGCATCTAATATTTTGGTGTTTTTTGAGAGAGAGATTTTCACTATGATGCCTCAGAAATTTTCTCACCATACTTTATCACCTACCATATTTTAATTACCTATCCCACCCCTATGGCTTCCCTTATCCAAACCCAGCCTCATTTTGCCATGCGGCATTCCATAAACAACATTCTACTTCCCAGGTATATGTCAAAAGATCACCAACACTCGTGCCAATGCAGTCTTGGAAAGACTGCTCTGCGCTCAAGCAAGCATTAGCAATCCAGTGTTGCCCCTCTCTGTAATGTATGGCACAGCATGCTTCTTGAAGCACATAGATAATATGGTAGAAACGTATTTGCATACAGAACTTCACTCTCACCCGAATCACTATTTAACCAACACTCGATACACATTAGTGTAATCCCATCTGAAGACACTCTGATCAACATTACCCTGCCCCAATACCCATTGGAGAGCTGCAGATTGTCATTTGCCCACTAGGTGAACATCATATACAGGCAAATAATCAAACAAAAACAAAGATGAGGTTTTCTTCAGAGAAAGCAAAAGTGAATGCAAACAAAACCAATAGTGGTTAAAATGGACCCTAACAATACAGACCATGACCAGTGTCTGAATATTACATCCAGCTGTTTGACTTGTCATACACAGTGCAGCTGAGATCTGTCTTGGTCAGTGACAGCTTCCTCTTCCTCAATGTCTTCATTCGCCTCCTCTGTCCATACTGTACATGTCCTCCTCCACCCAAACTAGTTTAAACAGTGGGACTGCATCTTTATCAGCCTTTCTTGAGGCATAAATGTCATTGTACTCATGTTCTGCATCAGGCAAGGGGTTGCACAAAGATATGATAAGCTATAATCACAGTGGGTAGCCTTTGACCCCCAATAATTAGCCATGTAAAGTACCTGGACATTCTCAACCACAAGGTTTGTGAGAGTGCCCCAGGATGTAGGAGTTATGACAGCTGCCAGGATAGGAAGCACATATCTCCAGGAAATGGTATTGATGATTCCCGATTGCCTGCACATTAATGCAGTGGAATCTCTTTGCGTTGATGAATTCTGCAACGTTATGATACTGCCCTCTCAGTGCCATGTCAATCTTCGGGACTGAAATGAACCAGTGTGACCTTGGACAGATGGCATTGGTCACTGTCCTGATGCATTTGTGAGTGCACGACTGAGTGACTTGAAGTAGGGTCTCCTGTCCTCCTGGGAGGAGGCAGTAGCTTAGAAGTTCAGAGCAGCTTTCACCTTCACAGGCACGAGGAGAGGCTGATCCACCACTCCTGCAGACCTCAGGCTCCAGAATCTGGCAAAATTCTCTCACAGTGTCCTGGGATATGTGGATCCTGTGTCAACACTGTGCCTCACTCATCCGTTGGAAATGAAGTCTGGGCCTCCTGAGAAACCCATGCATCCTGAGTGCCCAGATGTAGATCATGGCAAATTGCCTTGATCTACATCTGGGCACTAACTGTCACTCTGCATGCGCAACAAATGGGTAATGGAATGATTGCAAATTTAATGTAGCAGGGGTTTGTAAGTGGCTGCTTCATGTATTTGTTGCTTCAATGTCATACCATACAGCAAATGGTATGACATTAGTGGGCGGCACAATGGCACAGTGGTTAGCACTGCTGCCTCACAGCGCCAGAGACCCGGGTTCAATTCTCGACTCAGGCGACTGACTGTGTGGAGTTTGCATGTTCTTCCCGTGTCTGCGTGGGTTTCCTCCGGGTGCTCCGGTTTCCTCCCAGAGTCCAAAGATGTGCAGGTTAGGTGAATTGGCCATGCTAAATTGCCCGTAGTGTTAGGTAAAGGGGTAAATGTAGGGGAATGTTTGGGTTGCACTTCGGTGGGTCGGTGTGGACTTGTTGGGCCCAAGGGCCTGTTTCCAACTGTAAGTAATCTAATCTAATCTAGCAAATGTGGATTCCTTGCTTTTTGCCTGTCAAACTGACAGTTACTCAGCCCATCCTGGGTGATGTTCCAGTTATTTTCCAGCAGCACTTTGCATCTAGAGAATGAAAAGTGACAATAAGGAGCATGGCTCGTGATGGACACTGCCAACGGTTGGGCCCTGCCTGGTGACCTGGGATGTCCCCCAAAGCCTCCATGTTGCCTTTTTGATCTTGTACTGCCCTGACAGGTCATTTTCATTTTATCACCCCCAATGTGGAGGTGTACCACGTTGAACTTCATGTAGAACTGCCCCTTGAACCTTGGCATTCTGCCTGATTGTGTGCTTCTCTGTTCTTCCTGTGGAGGCCATTATGTTAGCAACTACCACAAATCCCTCTCCCATAACCTACCACACCCTTCAATGCTGCTCTACGTATGTCTCATCCATCTTGAAACTCCCTCACCATCTTCCTTGTCTCCATTTAACATGCGTCTCTACATGCCACTCCCCAACCCTTACCATAACTCCCCTATATCAATTCATAGTGGTCGTCTTCCTCTGATTGGGCCCCCCCCCCCCCACTGGATGGATGGACATCCGATGTTGTAATCGTCACAGATGAATGGCTCCTAGTCATAACTGGCTAAACCCTTGACCACTGCCTTTGGAGTTCCCTGACTGATGCATGAATCCCCTGTATGCTTGTGATGGTCTTACAGGGCTGACTGTGCACCATCCCTCAGACTGTATTGGGGCATTCCCTGAATGCGAGCATCCCAAGCAGCTGAGTGGCTATTGCCAAGTCCCCTGGGCCGAGTGCAGGCTGTGCCCCTCACCAAGAATAGCACACCCTTCCCCACCTACCCCAACTTGATTGGAGTGAGTTCTCTTCTCTCTCCACCTGCCACCGCTCCCCATCCCCCCGCCCCCCCCAACCCCGCACACACACACACACTCAGCTTTCAACATGTCCATTTAGTTGTGTTTTTTTCTGGTACTTGCTTTGACATCATAGTATGTCATCCCTCCTGACTTTTCACAAAGACAAAGAGAACATCTACAGTACCGTCAAACTTACGCTCCAGTTCCCCTAAAAACGTGTGTACCATTTTGGATACTGTCGAGGGGGACGACTTACCAGGGGTATGCAGTGGGGCCCAGGTCTCTGGCACAGAGCCTGTCCCTGTTGCACAGAAGGGAAGGAGGGAAAGGAGGAGAGTGTTAGTGATTGGGGAATCGATAGTTTGAGGCTCAGATAGAAGGTTTGTTGGGAATGAACAAGGTTGGTGTGTTGCATCCCAGATGCCAGGGTCTGTGATGCCTCGGATCATATCTTTGGTGTCCTGAAGGGAGAGAGTGACCGGTCTCAAGTCGTTGTCCATGTAGGTATCAACGACATTGGTAGAAAGAGGGACAGGGATGTAACACAGGATTTTAGGGAGGTAGAGTGGAAGGTGAGAGCTAGAACAAACAGAATTGTTATCTCTGGTTTGTTACCCGTGCCATGTGAAAGCGAGGCAAGTAATAGGGAGAGATATCAGCTGAAAACGTGGCTGCAAGGATGGTGCAGGAGGGAGAGTTTCAGGTTCTTGGATAATTGGGGAAGGTGGGACTTGTACAAACAGGGCGGTCTTCACTTGAACCAGAGAGGTACTAATATCCTGTGTAGGAAATTTGCTGGTGCTATTCGGGTGGGTTTAAACTAGCTCAGCAGGGGGATGGGAACAGGAGGATGAGAGTAGGGAGGTCAGGGACAGGATTTCAGGGTCACAGGAATGTGATGGCAGACGGCAAAGTGGTTTGAAGTGTGTTAATTCAATGCCAGAAGACACAGCTATTTGAAGGGAAGTCCACATTTGTGATGTGGGAGGCTTTCAAAGATAGGTTAATGGTAGTGCAGGATAGGCACGTCCCGTTGAAGGCAAACGATAGGAAAGGCAAGATTCGTGAACCGTGGATGGCAGGAGAAATTGTATGACTAGCCAAGAGGAAAAGGGAAGCGTACATAAGGTCTAGGCAGTTGAGAACAGAACAGGCCCTGGAGGAATATCGGAAGACTAGGACAAGTCTTAAACAAGGAATCAAGCGGGTAAAAAGGGGTCATGAAATAGCTTTAGCGAGCAAAATTAAGCAAGTGGGTAACTAGAGAAAGGATTGATCCACTAAAGGATAACAAAGGAAGGCTGTGTGTTGGATCCGAGAGAATGGGTGAGATTCTGAATGATTACTTTGCATCAGTGTTCACTGAGGAGAGGAACATGATGAATCTTGAGATTAGAGAAAGAAATTTGATTAGTCTGGATCACGTAGGGAAGATGTGTAGGGTATGCTAGAGGTTATTAAGGTGGACAAATCCCCAGGACCAGATGGGATCTATCCCAAGTTGCTGAGGGAGGCGAGAGAAGAAATAGCTGGGGCCCTGACAGATATCTTTGTGGCATCCTTAAACACAGGTGAAGTGCAGGAGGACTGGAAGGTTGCTAATGTTGTCCCCCTGTACAAGAAGGATAGTAGAGATATTCCGGATAACTACAAACCAGTGAGCCTGATGTCAGTGGTGGGGAAGTTGCTGGAGAGGGTACTGAGGGAAAGGATCTATTTATATGTGGAAAAGAATGAGCTTCTCAGTGATGGGCAACATGGTTTTGTGCGGGGGTGATTGTGCCTTACCAACTTAATAGAGTTCTTCGAGGAAGTGACCAAGTTGTTAGATGAAGGAAGGGCTGTTGATGTCATATACATGGACTTTAGTAAGGTGTTTGATAAGGTTCCCCATTGTAGACTAAGGGAGAAAATGAAGTCACATGGTGTGCAGTATGTTCTAGCTAGGTGGATAAAGAACTGGTTGAGCAACAGGACACAGAGAGTAGTAGTTGAAGGGAGTTTCTCGAAATGGAGAAAGGTGACCAGTGGTGTTCCACAGGGGTCAGTATTGGGGCCACTGTTGTTTGTAATATACATAAATGATCTAGAAGAGGGCACTGTTGGGTATGATCAGCAAGTTTGCAGATGACATAAAGATTGGTGGAGTGGCAGAAAGCATATGGGACTGTCAGAGAATACAGGAGGATATAGATAGACTGGAGAGTTGGGCGGAAAAGTGGCAGATGGCTTTCAATCCAGACAAATGTGAGGTGATGCATTCAAGAGCAAATTATACAATAGACAGAAGAGCCTTGGGAAAAGTTGATGGGCAGAGAGATCTGGGAGTGCAGATCCATTGTACCCTGAAGGTTGCTGCACAGGTCGATAGAGTGGTCAAGAAGGCATATAGTATGCTTGCCTTCATTGGACGGGGTATTGAGTATAAAACTGGCAAGTCATGTTAAAATTGTACAAGACATTGATTCTGCCGCATTTAGAATACTGTGTACAGTTCTGGTCGCCACATTACCAAAAGGATGTGGATGCTTTGGAGAGGGTGCAGAGAAGGTTTACGAGGATGTTGCCTGGTATGGAAGGTGCTAGCTATGAAGAGGGGTTGAGTAGGTTAGGTTTGTTTTCACTAGAAAAGAGGAGATTGAGGGGGGACCTGATTGAGGTTTACAAAATCATGAAGGGTATAGACAGGATGGATAGTGACAAGCTTTTTCCCAGGGTGAAGGATTTAATATCCAGAGGTCATGCTTTCAAGGTGAGAGGTGGAAAGTTTAAGAGGGATACACGCGGCAAGTACTTCACATAGAGGGTGGTGGGCATCTGGAACGCATTGCCAGCAGAAGTGGTATGGGCAGGCACGATAGATTCATTTAAGATGCGTCTGGACAGATGCATGAGTAGGTGGAGAGTAGAGGGTTACAAATGCTTAGGAATTGACCGACATGTTTAAACAGTATGTTTGGATTGGCTCAGGCTTGAAGGGCCAAAGGGCCTGTTCCTGGGCTGTAAAGTTTCTTTGTTCTTTGTTCTTTATATCCAAAATAAGGTAAGTGAGCTTGCAGCATGGATAGGTACCTGGGACTTTGATGTTGTGGCCATTTCGGAGACATGGATAGAGCAGGGTGAGGAATGGATATTGCAGGTTGCAGGGTTTAGATCTTTCATTAAGAACAGGCAAGGTGGTAAAAGAGGGGGAGGCATGGCCTTGTTAGTCAAGGATAGTATAACGGTGGCTGAGAGAACTTTTGATGAGGATTCGTCTACTGAGGTAGTGTGGGCTGAGGTTAGAAACAGGAGAGGAGAGGTCACACTGCTTGGAGTTTTTTATAGACCTCCGGAGAGCTCCAGAGAGGTGGAAGAGAGGATTAGCAAAATTAATCTAGGTAGGAGTGAAACAGGATGGTCATTATGAGGTGTTTTAACTTCCCCAACATTGACTGGAAATGCTATAACTCTAATACGTTGGATGGATCAGTTTTTGTCCAATGTGTACAGGAAGGTTTCCTGACACAGTATGTTGAAGGGCCGACAAGAGGGGAGGCCACACTGGATCTGGTGCTTGGTAATGAACCAGGCCAAGTATTTGATTTACTTTGGAGAGAGTAACCATAATTCAGTTTCGTTTAGTTTAGTGATGGAACGGGATAGGTACATGCCACAGTCAAGAGTTATCGATGGGGCAAGGATAATTATAATGTGATTCGGCAAGAATTAGGATGCGTAAAATGGGGTAGCAAAATGCAGTGGAGGCAGACAATGGAAACTTGGAGCTGGTTTAAGGAACAGATCTTGCGTGTCTTTGATAGGTATGTCCCTGTCAGGCAGGGAGGAAGTGATAAGGTAAGGGAACCGTGGTTTACTACAGAAATTGCATATCTTGTTACGAAGAAGAAGGAGGCTTATGTGTTGATGAGGCAAGGTGGTTCAGATGAGACGATGAAGAGTTGCAGATCAGCTAGGAAGGATTTAAAGAGAGAGTTAAGAAAAGCAGAGGACACGAGCAGTCTTTAGCAAATAGAATAAAGGAGAACTCTAAAGCTTACTATCGGTGTGTGAGGAATAAAAGGATGATTAGGGTAGGAATAGGGCCAATCAAAGACAGAAGCGGGAAGTTGAGTGTGGACACTGTGGAGATCGGGCAGGTGCTAAGTGAACATTTCTCATTGGTTTTCACTCAGGAAAAGGAGAATATTGTAGAGGAGAAGAATGAGAGGTATGAAAAATTAGACTAGAAAGGATCGAGGTTAGTTATGAAAAGGTGTTATCAATTCTAGAAGGAGTGAAAGTAGACAAGTCCCTTGGGCCAGATGGGATTTATCTGAGGATTCTCTGGGAAGCTAGGGAGATGATAACAGAGCCTTTGGCTTTGATATTTGAGTCATCATTGTCTACAGGTTGGTACCAGAGGACTGGAGGATTGCAAATGGATATCCTTGTTCAAGAAGGGCAGTAGAGATGACCCAAGTAATTATAGACCAGTGAGCCTTACTTCTGTTGTTGGAAAGGTTTTGGAAAAGATTATAATAGATAAGATTTATAATCATCTAGCAAGCAACAATTTGATTTCAGATAGTCAACATGGTTTCGTCAAGGGCAGGTTGTGTCTCACAAACTTCACTGTGTTTTTTGAGAAGGTGACGAAGCATGTAGATGGGGGTAGGGCAGTTGACGTGGTATACATGGACTTCAGTAAAGCCTTTGATAAGGTTCCACATGGTAGGCTGTTGGAGAAAATGCAGAAGCATGGGATTGAGGGTGATTTAGCAGTTTGGATTAGAAACTGGCTTTCTGAAAAAAGGCAGCGAGTGGTGGTTGATGGAAAATATTCAGCCTGGAGTCCGGTTACTAGTGGTGTGCCACAAGGATCTGTTTTGGGACCACTGCTGTTTGTCATTTTTATAAATGACTTAGACGCAGGCATAGGTGGATGGATTAGTAAAGTTGCAGACGACACTAAAGTCGGTGGAGTAGTGGACAGTGTGGAAGAATGTTACAGGTTGCAGGAGGACTTGGATAAACTGCAGAATTGGGCTGAGAGGTGGCAAATGGAGTTCAATGCAGCTAAATGTGAGGTGATGCACTTTGGGAAGAATAACAGGAAGGCAGAGTACTGGGTCAATGGAAAGATTCTTGGTAGTGTGGATGTGCAGAGGGATCTTGGAATCCATGTACATAGATCCATGAAAGCTGCCACCCAGGTGGATAGTGCTGTTAAGAAAGGCATACGGTGTATTAGGTTTGATTCATAGAGGGATTGAGTTCCGGAGCTGTATCATGTTGCAACTATACAAAACGCTAATGCGGCCACACTTGGAATATTGTGTACAGTTCTGATCCCCATATTTTGGGAAGGATGTGGAAGCATTGGAAAAGGTGCAGAGGAGATTTACCAGGATGTTCCCAGGTCAGGAGGGAAGGTCTTATGAGGAAAGGCTGAGAGACTTGAACCTGTTCTCATTGGCAAGAAGAAGGCTAAGAGGGGATTTGATAGAGACATATAAGATGATCAGAGGATTAGATAGGGTAGACAGTGAAAGTCATTTTCCTAGGATGATGACGTCAGCGTGTACAAAGGGCCATAACTACAAATTGAAGGGTGTTAGATTTAAGACAGATGTCGGAGACAGGTTCTTTATGCAGAGAGTTGAATGCCGTACCTGCTAATGTCGTTCACTCAGCCACATTAGGGAGATTTAAACAATCCTTAGATAAGCACATGGATGATTTTGGGATAGTGTAGGGGGACGAGCTGAGAATAGTTCACAGGGCGGCGCATAATCGAGGGCCAAAGGGCCTGTTCTGCGCTGTATTGTTCTATGTTCTATGTCCAGCCAGACAACTGAGGGCTGAACATTCCCAGCCTTGAACGAATGGGACAACTATGAGTCAATCAGGAAAATATGGCACGATCAGAAAAATGAGATTCTAATATAGAGCAAAGAAAGCTTGATTTTTACATCTAAAGTTTAAACAATGAACTGAGAATCTTGGTAGAGAGCGAGACAGCTATTTGCATGTACTTACATCTCATTAAATGTAGTGCCACATTCTCCCACACACCAGATAGAAACTAGATGGTGACTACTGTATTCTCAACATGTAAGTCAGAGCTTGTTATTTGCTCCTGTAGGCTATCAGCTTGGACAGCAGTCCTCAGTTATACACCCTTCACAACCCCCATCATAGCTTTCGACACTTCTGTCAGATCTCTTCTGAACCTTCTCTCCAATGAGAACAGTCCTACCTCACCAATCTGTTCTCAAATGCAATTTCTTCTCCTTGGCACTAATATTCTTCATTGCCTCTTATGTGTTCACACTGTTCCTGTATTGTAGTGCACAGAACTGTACACAACACTCTCATTAATGTTTAACATGTCTTCTACCAATTGCTTGCTCTGATGCTCAAACTCCCTTTTTAATAAATCTCAAGGCACTGTAAGCTTTATTAATAGCCCTCCACAATGGTCCTGCCAGCTTCACTCCTTGCAAGCCAGCAGCTGCCCTCCCCAAGTGCAACTTGACCTGGTGCATGGCAGAGCGTCAATTCCAGAGCTGGGAATCTTCAGAGGTTACTTTCACCATTGGTGAGTATGGAAATGCAGAGCTGGGTACTGTGGATTTATTGAGTGTGCCTATTTAGATTAGATTAGATTAGATTAGATTACTTACAGTGAAAAACAGGCTCTTCGGCCCAACAAGTCCACACCGACCCTCCAAAGAGTGACCCACTCAGACCCATACCCCTACATTTATCCTTTCACCTGACACTATGGGCAATTTAGCATGGCCAATTCACCTAACCTGCACATTTATGGACTGTGGGAGGAAACTGGAGCATCTGGAGGAAACCCACACAAACACGGGGAGAATGTGCAAACTCCACACAGACAGTTCCTATTTAGGTGAACAACAGGTAATAGATCAGGATAACTTGTGAGAGCTAGTGGAACAAAACCAACCATGAAACTCCCTGAGACTGATACTTAGTCAATTTCTGCTTCAATTCAAGTCTGTTGTCCAAATCAATTTCAGAACCTGGAATCTTTAAGATATTTGAAAATCAAACTACAGATAATCCTAAATTTTAGACTCAACAAAGATTATTGTAGGTCTACATCCCAAAGGAATGCTACAAAATAAAGTCATACAGTCTTGTAGCACAGAAACAGACCCTTCAGTCCAACTCCTCCACGCTGACCAGGTTTCCCAAACTAAACCAGTCCCATTTGCCTATAATTGGCCCAGATCCCTCTAAACATTTCCTATTCATGAACCTGTCCAAATGTCTTTTAAATGTTGTAACATACCGGCATTTAACACTTCATCAGGAAGTACATTCTACATATGAACCACCCTCAGTGTCAGGGAGAAAAGTTGCCCCTCAGGTCCCTTTTTAATTCTTTCTCCTCTCACCTTCAAAATATACCGTCTAGTTATGAACTTCCCTATTGTAGGGAAAAGACTTTTGCCATTCACCTTGTTTATGCCACTCATAATTTTATAAACCTCTATAAGGTCACCCCTCAACTTTCTGTGCCCCAGTGAAAAAGGTCCCAGACTCTCCTTATAACTCAAACCCTCCAGTCCATCAGTGGCTACAAGGAAACTGAGAGAAAATGAGATGGAAATTCTGCTCAGTCTGTTTGCTTCCACTACGTCAGGAGTCAATTCTTGCAGAGTGCCTCTTGTGGTCAGTGTTACTGCTGAACACCACTGACCTAGACAGTTGCCATGACATCAGTGACCTGTAAGTTGGAAACATTGCTACATTGTTAATTGAAAGAGAAATCGTGAAAAGGTTGAAAGACGATTGAGCAGAAAATGATGGGGGTCTTTGAAATGTCATCCATCCTCAGTGGCATTTTCACCTTAGGTTATCTATTCCTGACTGATCTGGTGAGTGTTAGTTGGAAATGCTTGCTGGGTACCGACAGGAAGACAACAAATGTGTTTTTATTCCTATAACCTTAAATGCTACAGGAACTGAAACCATAAAATCATCAGGAAAAAGCCAGTCGATATAGTAAGCCTACCTGATACAATGATTGTCAAAATCGTCATGACTAAACACTGCTCTCACCCCTGACCTGCCCTCTTCAACTTAAAACCCTCCTTATGGCAATTATGTTCTCTGGAGAAGTTAAAAAGAAAAGCTAACGGTGTGTGTGCGCGCGCGCACGCGTGCACGTGTGTTGGGGGTGGGGGTAGGGGTGGTATGGAGAGAGCATATCAGCAAAGTTTCTCTCCAACATACCTCAAATGATGAAAATCAGTCCACAAGATGATGGAGATTAACTGTTAGCAATTTACACTGGATTTGATGGAATCTCTCCCCAAATCAGGAACCAGTCAATTGCCCCGAAGAAACTGCTAACGAAGGAAAACTGAATCACAACCACTGTATATCCCATGGGAAGCAATATCTTTCAAGAGGTTAGCAATTTTCTGGGAAAAAGAGAACAACCAAACAACCTATCTATTTTGATGGAAAAGCTCAGCAGCATTCTGCGGAGAGAAATCCGAGTTAACGTTTTGGGTTGAGTAACCCTTCCTCAGAACTGGGTCCAGTTTTCCCAGAAATGTCTGTTCTTGTTTCTGATTTACAGCATTTGCAGTGCTTTCGGGATTTTTTTATCCAATCTATTTTAACACTTCAACAAAGTTTAATATAATGGCTTCTGATCCTCTTCAAGCTGATAATCAAGAATAATCTATATATCGGAAGACTGTTCAACCCTTCAGATATTTTGTAAAAATGTATCAGATCAAAGCTAAATTTACACTGCTATAAAGTGAATCACTCCAGATCCTGCAAGTTTGAGTTGCTAAGACTAATGAAACAAAGAAACATTCATGTTAGCATTCTGTGGACATTTTCCAAGGACACAATATCACCTGTCATGTGGGTGTACCATATCGGACTCCATGCTGACCAGAGAGCTGCATAATGTCCGATTGTATATTTTTAAAAGGTTGAATGATTCTGTCAGTGCAACTTAATATTTTGCTAGCTTTAGTTACAGTCACTCTAAATTAGCCTTTAGTTTTCTATGCACAATTACGCCAAGATATTTTTCTTCATTCAGTATTGCTCCCAGTAAGTGTTAAATGTATTCTGCATTGGCCCCATCAACATGCATGATGCTACAATCATTTAAATAATAACCCACTTACCAATGATTTGAGTGCACTCCTCCAATATCTTGAAACCTGTAAACATTTTGGTGTCATGTGTATTTTCATCTCTCATGCTCTCAAAATCAACATCCAGAATAATAATAATAATAATATTAATAACCACCGTGAAAGGGAATTGGCGAGGACTGATCCCTGGGGATGTTGTTAGCTGTGTGTCTCCAAGCCAAATCATTTATTAACTTCCAAGTTTTGGCTATGCAAGTAGAGCTCTTTTCTATTCAAACATTTCAAATTTCTACTGACACCACAAGAACGTTTCTTCTGAGGGAACCAATGGGAAGCCGACGTATCAAAGGATTATTGGACGTCCAGGTGCATGAATATCCTTCCCGGTCCTTTATGTCAGAAGGTGTTTATTGCACCCTAATCGCCCCTTCTCTGACAATCTCTCCTAACATCTTTCTCATCGTGAATTTAAAACTGCTAGGCATGTATCCTGGTTCAGTTTGCCCCTTTTCATGACTATAAAAACTAGTGAGCTCTTTCCAATAGTTAAATGCCAACACGTACTTTCTTTCAATGGTTTGCGTGTCACTTCTTTTCTAGGAGCAGCCTTTCAAAGCTAGCAACCAGAAAAATAAATCTCACAAAAAGCCATTTGATGAATATCATTCAGAGTTATATGGTGAGTATGTTTTTGATTTGATTTATTATTGTCATGGACCGAGGTACAGTGAAATGTTTTGTTTTGTGTGCAGTACAGGTAGGTCATACCATACAAAGTGTATTAGGGTAATAGAACAGGGCAAAGAATACTATGTGATGGCTGCAGAGAAGGTGCACAAAGAGCAAAGTCAATATTTAAAATTTGAGAGATCCATTCATAATACTGATAGCAGTAGGGAAGAAGCTGTTCTTGAATCTTTTGGTATGTGTTTTTAAGCTTTTGTATCTTCTACCTGATGGAATAGTTTAGAAGAGATTATAACTGAGGTGGGAGGGGTCTTTAATGATGTTGGCTGCCTTACTGAGGCAATGAGAAATATAGATGGAGTTAATAGATGGAAGATTGACCTGCATGATGGATCGGGCCGTGTTCATAACTTTCTAGTTTCTTTTGGTTCTGAGTTGAGTAGTTGATGTACCAAGCTGTGATAATCTGGATAGAATGTTTTCTGTGGTGCATCTATGAAAATTGGCAAGAGTCTTTATGAACATGGTGAATTTCCTTAGTTTTCTGCTGAAGTAGAGATGTTATTGCGCTTTCTTGTCCATAGCATCAATGTAGGTGGACCAGGGCAGATTGTTGGTGATGGTCATTCCTAGGAGCTTGACACTCTGTATCATCTCCACCTCAGCATCACTGATGTAGACATGGGCATGCCCTCCACTTTGCTTTCTGAAGTTAATGACCAGCTCTCCTGTTTTGCTGATGTTGAGGAAGAGAGTTCTATCTCTCCATGCCACCAAGCACTCTATCTCTTTTCTGTATGCTGTCTTGACATTGTTTGAGATCCAGCCTACACTGGTTGTGTCATCAGCGAACATTTAGATTGAGTTGAGGTGAAATTTGGTCACACAATCATGAATGTATTGGGAGTATAGTAAGGAGGTGAGTGTGCAACCTTGCATGGCATAGGTGTTGAGGATTATCATGGAGGAAGTGTTGTTGTCTATTCTCACTGATTGTGGTCTGTAGGTCAGGAAGACGAGGATCTATTTGTAGAAAGTGGAGCAAAGATCAAGATCTTGGAGTCTGAAGATTAGTTTGGTTTAACTTATGGTGTTGAAGGAGAAGCTGTATTCAATAATTAGGAGCCTGATGTAGCTATCCTCTGTGATCTAGACATTCCAGGGTTGGTGAGTTGGAGAGTAATGATCAAACTTCCTTAAATCTTAGAGCAATAGGCTTTTTAAGGTGATGAGGATGACTTTGAAGTGAAGAATAGCATGGCTTGTTGTCTGCTTTTAATATCTGGATTGTGTATAGCAGAAATGCTTGTGCACAAAAATAAGTGCAGTGGCGACATCAACCATGAATGTTAGTGTAAATTTGGTGATTATGGTATAAATATAGGTAGAAGGCTAAATTTATTATAGTATGAAAGGATACTGGTAATAAGATCTACTCTTCAAAGGATTTTATAATGGTTAATTCTGCCGTCTATTTGGAGAAAAGTATCTTTGAAGTTAACAAACATAACTGTTAATGTCAACTGTTTTGAAAGGATTAAAGAACAGAGGTCTCATCTGTGAATTGAACCTTTGATGTAGACAAAACATGGTGCCTGAAGGAGATTGTTTTCAGCAATTCATTGGATAGAGCCAGAAACTGAAATGCATCTTTTTCTGCATTAGGTCAAACATACAAGCTGTGTGAAATCTACACATGCATTTCTGTATATTTTACTATCATTTGTCCACTGTAAATTTCAAATCATTCCTTTATGAACATGGAGGGAAGAAGGTTGGCTAACTTCTGAATCATGGTGTCATCACCATTAGCTCAATAGAAGTTGGCATAATTTAAGTACCAACGATGAACTCATGAGACCTACAGATTTGCAGGAAATATTCTATCCAGGTAAAGGTATTTTTATATTGTATTGTTATACAGGTGCCAGCACCAGTTGGCTGACTTGTATTCCGTGTGAAAATACATACACTTGCATTAAGTGAGTTGTGGCAAGAATTTTAATCAGCTTCCAAACATTCAAACAATCTCAGTCATTACAGACTAATGATTTTGGGAGGAAGTGTGAAATACTGCTTTTGTTTAATTTAAATTAACACCCTCCCTTCTGGACCACAGCTGTCCCTACTCCACAAGAACTGCAGCAGTACAAGAAAATGATTCATCACCCATCTTCTTCTCAGGCTCATTTATAGATAGGCAATCAATGCTGGCCAAGACATGACATAAGACAAACTTACAGAGTGAGTTGGCATGGGCATTCTTGGGGAAAACTAATGTTCTGCTTTCAGATGATCTTGGTCAAGTCTCTCATTTATTTTACTGATTTGTTTCCCAACACCTGTTAATATATGATTCCAATAATACCCAGACATTGCTATCCTTGTTGTGTTGCATTTTAATTTAGCTCCTGGTTTTTGATAACCCCACATAAGACTTTCTCCTTATTCCTTTCTGTGTTCTACTTTTCTCACTTTGCAAGTAAATTTCCAAATGTTGGAAAATATTCCCTGCCCTCGCACCTGGATGCTGGCAAATCTCTTGCATGTTGTTGGTGCTGCAACTATCTAGGCAAGTTGGCCATATTCCATTGTGCTCCCTGATGTGTGACTTCTAAAGGGTGGACAGGCTCTGAGACATCAAGTTCAACACCCCTTCTAAGATGCATGAGTGCATGTGTGTTCGAGCATTCCAATATTCCATGCATAGTGATCAACATCAGCAGATTAATTGCTGCATTGACTTTGAGTTGTGGAAACTACTGCCTCTCATGGGCTTCGGAGGCCTATGCAGCTGGTAAGACAATTAGAGGGAATGCTGGCCAACAGGTGAGTTACTCACTGAAGAATTCCAAAATTCTGACCTGTTTTTCTTGCTACAGTATTTATATGGCTGGTCCAATTCCATTTCTAATTAACAGTAACCCCCAGTATATTGATAGTGGACCATTGAATGTCATAGAGAGATGCCAAGGTTTAGCTTCTTTCTTTTTGGAGATTGATAATGTCAGAGAATAAATCAGGAGATAATGAGGACATGTACTAAAGGCAGTACATTAATCATGGATGAGTTTAATCTTCATGTAGATTAAGATGGTCAGATTAGCAGAGGTAGCCATGATGAAGCAATCATAGATGGTATTTGGTACAGTTTCCTAGAACAATATGCTGTGATCAGGCTAATTTGGATCTCATTACGTCTAATGAGATAGGTTTAATAAATGTTATCAGAGTAGAAGATTCCCCTATAGAAGACTCACCATAACATGGGAGAATTTAATATCTAGTTTGAATAGGAGAAACATGGGTCTGAAACAATTGCGCTAAGCTTAAATAAATGTAATTCAAAAAGGAAATGACAACAGAGCTGGTTGGAGTGGACTTGGAAAGGAATTAAGGACAACATAAAATTATTGGTAAGCCAGAGGATTCATAAAATTTTTAAAATGGAAGATGAGCAAAAACAAAAGCAAGTAATATGAAGACAAACAACAAGAGCTTGTTTTATACATGAAAAGGATCGAGAGAAGCCAAAGTGAATATTGGATCCTTGAGAGAATGAGGCTGGAAATAATAATGGTAGAGGAGTTAAATAAATAGTTTGCACCAATCTTCACAGTAGAAGACTCTAATAGCATATCAAAAATGCTAAATAATCGGGGGGGCATAGGGATGAGAGAAATAAATATAATTATTACTGTGACCAAAGAAAATTTCTCAGGGAATTAATGACACCAAAGTCACCTGGCTCTCACAAAGGGTCATGAGTGTCTAGAACATCCAGCCAGAGGAGGTGGCGGAAGCACACACAATAGCAACATTCGAGAAGCACCTGGACGAATACATGAACAGGAAAGGAATAGAGAGATATGGATCCTGTAAGTGAAGACAGTTTTAATGTGGAAGGGCAAAATGTGTCAGCGCAGGCTTGGAGGACCAAAAGGCTTGTTTCTGTGCTGTATTGTTCTTTTGTCTTTATTCTTTGGTCCAGATGGGGATATTAAAGGAAATCGCCAATAGTGGATGCACTGCTAGTAATCTTCAAAGAATTCTTAGATTCTGGAGAAGTCCTAAACAATTGGAAAACTGTGAATGTGACTTTTTTTTATTTAAAAAGGCAAAGAAATAACAACAGGTAACTATAGGCCAGCTAGGTTAACATCTATTAAAATATTAAATATATTTTAATATATTTAAAAGTTTATATTAAAAGTTTATTACAGAGGATTTAATAGCAGAGATACATAATATGACGGGCAGAGTCAGTATGGCTTCATGAAAGAATCCATGAGTGACAAATTTACTAGAGGAGGCAACAAGCCTGATAAAGGGGAATCAATGAATAAGATACATTTGGAACTCCAGAAGGAATTTGATAAGTTACCACATGTTACACTTAAGATATGAGACCATGATGTCAGATTGATATATTAACATGAATAGAGGATTAGGTAAAAACAATGACTGCAGATGCTGGAAACCAGATTCTGGATCAATGGTGCTGGAAAAGCACAGCAGTTCAGGCAGCATCCAAGGAGCATCAGCAAAATTGACATTTTGGGCAAAAGCCCTTCATCAGGAATAAAGGCAGAGAGCCTGAAACGTGGAGAGATAAGCAAGGGGAGGGTGGGGGTGGGGAGAGAGTAGCATAGAGTACAATGGGTGAGTAGGAGAGATGAAGGTGATAGATCAGGGAGGAGAGGGTGGAGTGGATAGGTGGAAAAGGAGCTAGACAGGTCGGAAAGTCCGAACAAGTCAAGGGGACTGGAAGTTTGAAACTAGGATGAGGTGGGGGAAGGGGAAATGAGGAAGCTGTTGAAGTCCACATTGATGCCCTGGGGTTGAAGTGTTCCGAGGCGGAAGATGAGGCGGTTCTTCCTCCAGGCGTCTGGTGGTGAGGGAGCGGCGGTGAAGGAGGCCCAGGACCTCAATGTCCTCGGCAGAGTGGGAGGGGGAGTTGAAATGTTGGGCCACGGGATGGTTTGGTTGATTGGTGCGGGTGTCTCGGAGATGTTCCCTAAAGCTCTCTGCTAGGAGGCGCCCAGTCTCCCCAATGTAGAGGAGGATTGCCTGGCTAATCTAAAACAAAGTTATGGTAAGGTTTGTTATAGGCGTGTTTGTTGGGGGAACTGATAGGTTTAATCAAGAACAGAGTCCAGAATCAGGGCAATAGTTGGGTCAGGTTCAGGATGATAGTTAGGGGCATTCAGGGGCATCAAATCATCAGTGGTGGGTGTCAGAGTAAGTTCCAGTGGGGATTTGGAACTTAAAGGAGTGAATCTGTGATATAATTACCCAGCCATTTGAATTGGATTTTTCTTTATCTATCTAATTTGTCCTCTATAACTATCTATGTCAATGAGCTGCTGGGTCTCTGACTGTAACACAGGTTTAGAAACTATCTTAATAGAAGTCTGTACTACAAAGCCATTTCTGAACATCTGGAGGACTGACATCAGGACTGTATATATGATACTAAAAATGAAGCCATGTACATCTGCTTAATGTGGCTTAAAGTTATACAAATCTCTACAGGATTTGAGGGAGAGGCTGAACAAGCTGGGGCTATTTTCCCTGGAGTGTCGGAGGCTGAGTGGTGACCTTATAGAAGTTTACAAAATTATGAGGGGCATGGATAGGGTAAAGAGGCAAAGTCTTTTCCCTGGGGTCAGGGAGTCCAGAACTAGAGAGCATAGGTTTAGGGTGAGAGGGGAAAGATATAAACAAGACCTAAGGAGCAACTTTTTCACGCAGAGGGTGGTGCGTGTATGGAAGGAGCTGCCAGAGGAAGTGGTGGAGGCTGGTACAATTGCAACATTTAAGAGGCATTTGGATGGGTATATGAATAGGAAGGGTCTGGAGGGATATGGGCTGGGTGCTGACAGGTGGGACTAGATAAGGTTGGGATATTTAGTCGGCATGGACGGGTTGGACCGAAGTGTCTGTTTCCATGCTATACATCTTTATGATTCTAAGACTCTATATCGACTGTTTAAAAAGCATGGATTGCTATTTTCCTTAATTATCAATTGTTGGATCAAAATTAATGAAGGACAAATGTATAATATTTTATGAAATGTATGCAAAAGTGATTTTAAGTAACTGTGACATTCTAAATACCTACAGTTGACCATGAACTGATTCAAGCATGGAACTGGAGTATTAAAATAAATCTTGTCCAATTAACTCATTGTTTTTAACTCTGTATCCCCAAGTTAAGCATTGAGTCATGAATGATGACTAGCACTTATTGCTCTGTGTGATTCACATCTATAATCACTTCAATGTGTCTGTTATTCTTCACATGACATGTATTGGGAGACAATTTAATCATCATTCCTTGAGAGAAAAAAAAATGTTGTGGAATTATTTCAGAAGTTTTAGAATTCAGCCCAACATTAAGGTTACAATTTCAAGTTAATAATGTAATCAGAACATCAATTCATAGATTTATGAAATATTGAATAAGGTGCATATTTGACCGCGAGAATGAAAATTGAGAGATTTTTACTTGTGTAAGCAATACTTATGGTATTATATCTCAGTAGTATTCAGACTTCAAGGTAATACGATCATTTAATTTTTCACTTTGTTCACATTATTTCACATTTAGGTCTAAATGTAATTTCTTATTTGATATTACATGATACCTCTTCTATTTTTCCGCATTTTGAAAAAGCCAAACAGCTGAAGAGAAACTTTACCCACAGAGTAAGTTAACATGGAAAACCTCTCTGCCACTGGAACAGTTCAGAAGAATAGCATAAATTTAGTTAAGGGTAAGTTAAATAAGTAAGTGAGGGGAAAAATAAATTAAGGACATGTGGATGTTGTTGTATAAAGAGTGAGAGGGATATTCATGTTGAAAATGAATCCTTGCATAGGCTCATTGGACCAAATGACCTGTGATGTAAGTCATTTGTAAAATTTTGCAGTGTAACATGAGCAATAAAAGGATGGCTAAAGAATAGTGGTTAGAACAAATGTAATGTACCATGATTTGAAGATGCCAATGTTGGACTGGGGTGTACAAAGTTAAAAATCACACTACACCCGGTTATAGTCCAACAGGTTTTTTGGAATCACGAGCTTTCAGAACGCTGCTCCTTCATCAGGTATATTATACTCCACAACCACCTGATGAAGAATCAGCGCTCCAAAAGCTAATGCTTCCAATTAAACCTGTTGGACTATAACCTGGTGTTGCGTGATTAGAAATGTACCATATTTTAGTATTTTGAAGGGGGTCCTGTCAACCATTTTGAACTGAATTTAATTCACTAGATAATTGCAATTGCCCTATAGCAGACAATTTAAAAAGATCAAAATGTAATATTCTATGATATCTGATAACTTTTTGTGGTGGGGATTTACAAGGCAGTAGAAAAAAGTGCTGTAAATATACATTTGTGTAAATAATAAAACAGTGATTCTTATACCCTGCCTCATAATGGCATATCCCAAGGTGTTTCACAGGAATATTTGATAAAACAAAATATAACACAGAGCTACAAGGAACTGTTTCGTCAAAGTTTTTTTAAAAAACATGTCTTAAAGGAGTCTTGAGTGAAGTAGAGGAAGAAAGGTGTAGGGTGACAGTTCCTATGTTTATACCCAGGGAACAATGGTGGAACAATTAAAATCAGGGTTGCAGAAGAGACCAGAACTGGAGGAGCATAGACATAAAGCTATGTAAATGATGACATGTTGGCTCGGTGGTTAGCACTGCTGCCTTGCAGCGTCAGTGACCTGAGCTCGATTCCAGCCTTGACTGACTGTGCAAACTTTACTCAGCCATTCTCTCTGTATCTTGGTGCTCTCGTTTCCTGTCACAGTCCAAGGATGTGCAGCTTAGGTGGATTGGCCTTAGTAAATAAGTGATTATGGGAATGGATTAACTGGGCCGGAGTTGGGGGTTAAATACTCTTTGGAGGATCAGTTCAGACTCGATGGGCCAAATGACCTCTTTCTGCACTGTGTGGATTCTATGAGGTTAGTATTATGGGATTGGAAGATATTACAGGAAAGGAAAGCATAGGATGCGGTACAACATCCGGTAGAACTTTTAAAAAATGTGCTAAAGGCAATAATCAAAACCTTGTTAGTATATTGAAAGCCAATAGCACAAAATAATGCAATAAGTTATAGTACTATCCTTGACTGTTAGAATCTCTTTCAGATTTTTGAAATAACTGTCTCACTCTGTGAATTGTGAAGGTCCCAAGATGGATAAAATGAGGTTTAACAATTTTGAACTATTTCTGGTGAGTGCAGTCTGTTGGTTGAGCTAAATTCATGCTGTTGCAGTAAGAAATTCTCCTCTAAAGTTAGGGATTCAGCTTATCATTGGAACACCCCAGGATATCTACTATGGAGTACTTCTTATTACTGATGAAGGGCTTATGCCTGAAACATCAATTCTCCTGCGATGCTGCCTGACCTGCTGTGCTTTTCCAGTGTCACACTTTTCGACTCTTCATATTGAAGCATTTAAGATAAACACAACTTGGTACAAAATGAAAAACTACTCGCCAAATGTACTTGGCTTGTTCTAATAAACTGCTGTTGGCTAATTATAGAAAAAATATTGACCAAAAGTATATATCTTCTATATGCTCTAAATGAATATAAATGTACAAACGTGCACTGAGCAATAAGCTCCCATATGTTACGTATAGCAATTTTGGAGACTTCCACTGTTGCACCACTATAAACGACACCACATTTGTTTTCTTTTTTGATTTCATTTACATTTTTTTATAATGGCCACCAGTAATCTAGGGAGAGAGATCTTTTACCAGTCACTTAAATTTAATAATTTAGTATAACTTTAAGAGTCATCAAGCTTGGACGTACATGATGAAAATAAGCATCATATTGTACTCAATTTTCTTGGATTATAGAGGTCCCTCATGCAATCCCACAGAATAAAAATGCAAAAGTTTCTTGAGGGCAAATAAAGCATAATTTTTCAAAACGTAAAATAATATTAAATACATAGCAATGAAAATTATGCTAATTATAATTTGTAGTATTTAAGCAATTGGTTTAATATATAGTACAATACAGAAAATTACTGATAAGCTTTGGGAAAATGATATTAATTATGGAATAAACTTTAAGAATGTTTCTTAAAAAAAGGTCATTGCAATATCTTAAACATAAAATAGACCTGAAGTACTGTAAAATTTTGTTCTGCATTGCAGGTTGCTGTTAGCCAGTTCAGTGTAAAATGAAAATAAATCCTGATAGGCCACAATCGTTCACCTTCAGCTTTCTAATGTCATGAAATGAAGAAACTCTCCAGTCTAATGTGGAAACTGATGAAAGATTTAAAAGGAAACAATAATAAACATCATCTACTAAAGTACAACAATTGATAGCTTCACTTTGAATAAACTTCCTGAACTATATCATGCAGATCAAGTTCAACCGCAGACCTTGCTGGCTTACAGATTGAAACCGAGCTGGCAACAAATGGAATGTTTCAGGAGTGGAGGGGGGGGCATGTTACAATTGGCCTCTGTATCTCTTGAAAAAATAAAGTCAGGTTTCTTATCCTGTGACCCCTGCTGGAATTGCCTATGTGCAAGGATAGGATGAACACAACTACAAGGCCTCTTCCTGCCTTCCCCTGTAGTCTATCTCTTGGCCCCAGGATTGAATAGCTTACTGACACTTATTGTCAAAGCACACACATGAATAGTGGGCATTACGATAAGGTACTAAAGGCGAACTGGTAGCTGTCAAACTGTGTCCAAAATAATTCATTTATTTCAGTGGAGACAGAGAATGGGAAACTAGCAAACAAATGGGCACCACTAAAGGGGAAACTTGATTATGTGGTCCATTACACTTATTTTTTGTGCTAATTTAAAAATAATATATTAGAGGTAGTGTGTAACTTTTTTATTCTGAACAAGTACAGCATTAACTTTCCAAAGTGGTATGAGACTCAGGTTTTAGGACCCTGGAGCATCTTTGACATCACAGAGCTCTTTATCACTGGACTTAAATCACAAAGTGTGGGTGGAGTTATTGGGATGGGCTGGGATTGAAGAAGCGAAGCACATGGAGAGAGTAGTCCTTCAATAATGTAACAGGAAGAGTCTTGTAGATCTCAGATTGCCATGCATAAGAGTATTTAGTATTAATTGCAATAAACAGAGTTCAAAAAAAGCCTAACTCTAAAGAAAGCTCTGCACATTGCCTGCTCCATGAAAAGTTTTTGGCAGAAACTCTGATATGCCTGCAAAAATCCAGATGTCAGAAAATGATGTTTGAGATGGGATCCACTCTCACATAATTGGAGCAACAGTGAGGATTAAGAAAGCAATCTGAGATTGTTTGGACGAGAGCCCAAAAGAAAATCACTTGTCAAAAACATTATTAGTATATCTTTAAGATCAGCTCGTACTCGGAGGAGTCACTACAGAGCTGAACAGCTGTTGTGAAGCAAAAGTCTCTGAACTGAACATTCCTGCAGAGAAACCACCAACAATGACTATATCAAATAAGGTATTTTACAGCCGGTAATGTGAGAAATAGCTTTCAAGGGAAAGGAAAAAGCAGTGAGAGCAGTAACAGGCCATTAACAGCCAAGCAATATTCTGTCTAAACTGTGTGTGCACGGCTGCCAATACAGAATTGCAGCTTTAACTGATAAATTTGCCTCAAGCACTTGTGGATGGAGGTTGATTACGGGAGACTCAGCAGTTTGGATTTCTAAGAGGGAAAATAAAACCTTGGAAAAACTCAGCTGAGGAAAAAAAAAGAGACTTCTGGCAATCTTTTTACCAGCTTTGGTCAATGGGCAGTATACCAAGTTTAAGAAAATTATTTGGGCATTGACTTCATAGGTGCATTGATTGGAAACATTGGGGATTAGAGATAAAAAGCAGGAGCGTAACTCTGATCAGGTGGTTTTGAATTAGGCATTAAAAACATGTCAGACACAGGAGAGAAACCAGCACAAGTGACATCACAATTGTCATCTGCAATACAATGGAAAACTCTGTGAATCTTAATGATTAGCAAGTTTTGAGATTTGTACCTCAGGTTGGGGTTTTGGATGTAGGTTTGCTCGCTGAGCTGGAAGTTTCATTTCCAGACGTTTCATCACCCGACTATGTAACATCTTCAGTGAGCCTCAGGCGAAGCACTGATGAAAATTCCTGCTTTCTATTTATATGTTTGGGTTTCTTTGGGTTGGTGATGTGATTTCCTGTGGTGATGTTATTTCTTGTGGTGAAGTCACTTCTTGTTCCTTTTCTCAGAGGGTGGTAGATGGGGTCTAATTTGATGCGTTTGTTGATAGAGTTTCGGTTGGAGTGCCATGCTTCTAAGAATTCTCGTGTATGTCTGTTTGGCTTGCCCTAGGATGGATGTGTTGTCCCAGATGAAGTGTCCCACTTTTCTGCGCATTTCATTTTCCCCATATCCCTTCATAACTTCCCAATTGACTCTCCATTCCTCACACACTGTTCAGGGGTTGGGAAAATTTTGCCCGGTGTTTCAGTGAATGACTATCACATTAAATAAATTTTAAAAATGATCTAACTGAGCAGATTTCCTTCTGGTATCTGACTTGTCCAGTTGCACATCAACTGGGATCATAACAAGTTGCAGAACTATAATAAACATTATTTCATCATTAATAAATCATTAGCCTACTTTGGCACATGGAAAAACAGTCCAGCTGAGATCCTAACGATCACAACTGCTGTCATCTCATCTCATTGTTCCAGTGGTCCCACTACCTCTTTGCTGCAAGAAAATCATCTGTTCTACTGAAATAAAATGAGGCTGCAAGTCATAGTGCCACAATGTGGCAGCTTATTTGCCACAGCTCTTGATGAGAACTACCAGTTCGGGACATATGATCAGTACGACTATAACTCTACTCAAACAGAAGTCAGCAGAGAGAGACATTTCAGCTACAGTATTTCAATACCTCGGCATAGACTTTCCTCATCACCTCCTGCCACATTTGAATCAAGTCTAGCACCCTGGGAGAAGTACATTAAATGCTATGAAGACAAGTAATCCAAATAACTAATTTGAGAACGTATATAAAAGTTAATCTGTGCTTATGATCATATAAAAAAGCTTGGTCAGAGTTATTAAGAGCTTTCAGACCATGGAGCAAACCATGTCTTGCAGCTGTCCTCCACTGGCAGATGATGGACGATGGGACAGTGTTTGCAGAGAAGAGCATATGTAGAGAATAGTCTTTAATGTAAAACTAAGTATGAGTGCTAACATGCAATAAGATGTTCTTGTTGGGGCAGAATAAAAAAATGAATCTTTCCACACCTAGGTCCACTTCAGCATCAAAGAGTTTATTGTTTTCCACCAATGGGACAGCCACTGGGCAGTCCAGGGACCTCTCCATAGTACAAATGGAAACACACACGTTTTATACATTTTGCTGGTAGTCTGCCTTTGGCTATTACAAATGAATCATATTATTAATCAAAAATGTACACATCCAATCAGGTTAATAATATTATTGTGTGTTCAGTCCATGGACAGTTCGAGGTCTTCCCATGAACTCATGATGTTTACCAGAACTCTTGTCACTTTTTCTTGGACCTTCACAACACATATCTTTCAACCACACTCCAGGCTAAGCTCATGCGCTTGTTTTCAGTATTCCCCTGCTCCTAACAAGGGGGCTTCTCCTACCTGTATTAGATTAAATAGCCACAGGCATGCACGCAAATCCCTGAACGCCTATATACTTAACACTCCATTTTTTTAATATAACCTTTAGCTATGATTACCTAGGATCTTAACTGATGTACTACTGATGTACTTAACTGATCCACTACTTTTTGTCATTTACATAAATGATTTGGATGTGAACATAGGAGGTATAGTTAGTAAGTTTGCAGATGACACCAAAATTCGAGGTGTAGTGGACAGCAAAGAAGGTTACCTCAGATTACAACAGGATCTTGACCAGATGGGCCAATGGGCTGAGAAGTGGCAGATGGAGTTTAATTCAGGTAAATGCGAGGTGCTGCATTTTGGGAAAGCAAATCTTAGCAGGACTTATACACTAAATGTTAAAGTCCTAGGGAGTGTCGCTGAACAAAGAGACCTTGAAATGCAGGTTCATAGCTCCTTGAAAGTGGAGTTGCAGGTAGATAGGATAGTAAAGAAGGCATTTGGTATGCTTTCTTTTTTTGGTCAGAGTATTGAGTATAGGAATTGGGATGTCATGTTGCAGCTGTACAGGACATTGTTTAGGCCACTGTTGGACTATTGCGTGCAATTCTGGTCTCCTTCCTATCAGAAAGATGTTGGGAAACTTGAAAGGGTTCAGAAAAGATTTACAAGGATGTTGCCAGGGTTGGAGGACTTGAGCTGTAGGGAGAGGCTGAACAGACTGGGGCTGTTTTTCCTGGAACGTCGGAGGCTGAGGGGTGACCTCATGGATGTTTACAAAATCATGAGGGGCATGGATAGGATAAATAGACAAAGTCTTTTCCCTGGGGTCGGGGAGTCCAGAACTAGAGGGCATAGGTTTGGGGTGAGAGGGGAAAGATATAAAAGAGACCTAAGGGGCAACGTTTTCACGCAGAGAGTGGTACGTGTATGGAATGAGCTGCCAGAGGAAGTGGTGGAGGCTGGTATAACTGCAACATTTAAAAGTCATTTGGATGGGTATATGAATAGGAAGGGTTTGAAGGGATATGGGCCGGGTGCTAGCAGGTGGGACTAGATTGAGTTGGGATATCAGGTCGGCATTGACGGATTGGACCGAAGGGTCTGTTTCCATGCTGTACATCTCTATGACTCTGTGACTCTATGAGGTCAGACCCGACCCTTCTATCCTTTGAACAGTAACAGACTCTCACCAGTCTGCTGTGAAGGCTGAGATCAGCATTTCTCAAGAATGTTCTTTATCTCTCTGTGCAAGCAGCAGCTACACTTTTCTTTCCTTTCAAGCTGAGTCTTCTTGTTTGAATGCATTTCACAAGACCCTTTCTGTGCTATCGTTATCTTGTTATCTTGATTATACTCCTTCTATGAAGTTTAACTTTCAGCATCAGACTATGGAAGCTGCTGCTTCAGTTCAAAATCTTCTTTCACCATTTTATGTCAACTGATTTATGTCAAAAATGCTATACTGCTTCAGCCCTGGGTTGCCCTCACTTTTCCGAAGAAGTCTAAGTTTGAAGATAGTTCTTAACTTACCTTCTACTGAACGAGTCGGTCTTGAACCCAAACACATAGTTCCGGGCATAAAACTATGCAACAAAAGATAAACATCTGTCACAAAGCTGGTCCCTTTTTTTCTAAAAGCTGTTCCTTTTCTCAAGGATACTGTGCCCTTGATATTTTTCAGAGGGGTCATAAAGGAGCTTGGCTCTGATTACACTCGTTTGGTACAGAAATTAAAGGGTATTGAGAGGCCTTTTGTTTATATATAAACAGATGAGACTTCGGGCCAAAGTGGTCATGATTTAGAAGTGACCTTTGTAATTGAAGGGGAGTAGTCAGCTCTCTAGTTGAGCAGTTCAGTCCAGAACTAGTTGTAAGTTTAGCAGTGGACTGTGCGAACAGGCTCTCTCTCTTTCTGTCCTTCTAACTTCAAGCCATAAGTATCTGTTCTTTATTTACTGTGTTTTAACGGGGTTTTCTTATTTGAACTGCTGTGCATATTCGGAACAGCATAATTAAGTCTAGTTTGGATAGACTGAGTTCTGTAGGGGTTCTTTATTCTGTTCTTTGTGTTTCATGGTGCAATTTTGTGAATAATTTTTTGTCGGTTTGAAAACCTGGTAGTCAACCTCGCTAATTTACTCTGGCTAATTTTCACTGCACTCATACTGAAACAAATTGCAAAGTTATGGCCTGGGCTGCCTGCTTAAGAATGGTCTGGCCTGGTCCATTTTACGGCATTTTATGCGGCGAGTGGTAGGTGCTAGTGTCTTAATTTCGGGTGTTAGTTTGCTTGGGGAGACAAAGCTTAAGATAGCAATGGATTATTCAGTCACCAAATGTTTTCTGGAAGTGGATGCGGTGACTTTGGAAGTTTAGCAAAAAGTGAATAAGGCCAAGCTGCAGGAATTAGCAGACAAGGTGGGACAGGACTGCCTGCTTCTGTGAGGAAAGGAGAGATAATTACAGCAGTAGCTCAGCATGTAAACTTGCTGGAGAAACCATCAGAATCTATAAAGATGGCAAGAGTTCAATTGCAAATGGAGCAGCTTGAGTTAGAGGTGAGAGATAAGGAAAGGGCTGCAGAAATGTAACAGGTTGAGTTACGATTAAAAACAGAAGTGAGAGAAAAAAGAGAGAGCAGCAGAACAGAGAGAAAAAGAGGGAGCTGCAGAAGAGAAAGAAAGAGAGAGCTTTTGAACTTCAAAAACTGACACTTAAAAAGGAAAGTCAGCGTAAAAGGTTGTAGATAAAGGCTGAGGGTAACCTTAGTGAGGAAGAGAGTGAGGATAAGCAAACCCCTGTAGTCAGAAGCCTAGTGAGAAACTTTTTAAGTATGTTCAAGCATTGCCTAAATTTGATGAGAAGGATGTGGAAACCTTTTTTATCTCATTTGAAAAGGTGGCTAAAAAATGCAGTGGCCAGTGGCAATGTGAGTTTTGTTAATCCAAATGAACTTGTAGGTAGGGCTAGTAAGGTATTCTCATCCCTAGCAGAGGAGGTATCTGGGGAATACAAGGAGTTGATTAAAGCCATTTTAAGTGTGTATGAGTTTGTACCAGAAGCCTATAGACAATGTTTCAGGAACCTAAGGAGGGACCCTGGTCAAACCTACATCGAGTTTGAAAGGATCAAACAGAGTAATTTCGACAGATGGATAAGAGCTTTAAAAATCGAGCAAACATATGATGCCTTAGAGAGGTAATTATTCTGAGGAATTTAAAAATTCGTTGCCTAAAGTAATGCAAACTCATGTGGAAAAGCAGAGTGTTAAAATGGCAATGTTGGCAGCTGAAGTGGTTGATGATCATGAGCTGGCCCATAAAACACGGTTTGGCTTCCAGAATCAATTTCAGTCCATGAAGGATAGAAACTGGGTCAAGGAGAAATCCTCACATGGAAAGGGAAAGGTAGATCTCAGTGAAGATCATAAGGATAACTTACCACAGGGTAAGAGAGAAACCCTTGAAGGGGACAAAGAAGTTAAAAAATGCTCTGGTGTCTTCATTGTAATAAAGTGGGCCAAATGAAATTACCATGTTTGTGGGTTAGGAGAAAGCCAGATGTAGGAAAACCAGACAAGCCTGGGAGTTTTGTTGGACTAGTAACAAAAAGCACAAGGGAAGTTGGATAAGTGCTTCAGAGTGTACAAGATGATGAGAGGTTGGTTCAAGATGAAGTGTTAGATCTGCTTAATAAATATACATGCAAGGGTAAGTTTATTCACATAGGCCAGGAGCAGTAGGTAAGGAGGTTACAGGGACACAGGATCCTCTCAGTCTGTAATGCTGAAGGATGAGATGATATGTACTCCTGAGGGATTATTGCCAGAAAAGGTACTGTTAACAGGAATTCATGGTGAGACCAAAAGTACTCAATTATGTAAAGTGATGCGAGAGAGTCCAGAGAAGAGCAGAGAATTTGTGGTAGGGGTACTGGACAAACTCTCAACTCCAGGAATACAATTTGTCCTTACAAATGACATAGCTGATTCACCGGTAGGTGTGTTGCCTACTCTAGTTGAAAAAACAGTGGAGATGCAGGCAACTGAAGAAATGAAAGATGCCTATCCAGGAATTTTCCCTGGTTGTGTGATGACAAGATCACAGAGGTACAAGTTAAAGTAGGAGGAATCAAAAGGCACAGAAAAGGAAGCTGACATAGCTTTATCTGAGACTTTTTTGATCAGATAAATGAGACAGAGCAGAAGCAACTAGGTAAACATGCAAGTTATCTTTAGCTCTGCTACACTTATTGAATTTCAGCAGAAAGATGAGAAGTTAAAACAGTTGTATCAAAAGGCATTCACAAAGGAGAGTGAATGCATCCCTATATGTTATTACTTAACAAATGATGTCTTAATGAGGAAATGGAGACCATCACACATTCAAGCAGATGAGAAATGGGCAGAGATTCATCAAATTGTTCTTCCTGTAGGATATAGAAAGGAGGCACTGCGAGTGGCGCATAAGCTACTACTTGAAGGTCATTTAGAGGTGAGGAAAATATAGGCTTAAATACAAAGACATTTTTACTGGCCTGGACCACACAAGGATGTAGCTGAATTTTGCTACAGGTCAGCTAATTGGAAAACTGCAGGTAGTAATAAAACCTGCACCTTTAATTCCAGCATATGTGGAAGCTTTCACGAGAGTCTTGATTGATTGCATAGGTCCCCTACCTCAAAAAAAAGTGGGAATAAGTATTTATTAACAATAATGGATGTGTCGACTAGATTTTCAGAGGCAATCCCATTATGCAACATCACAGCTAAAAGGGTTGTCAAAGAATTATTTAAATTTTTTACTAGATATGGACTGCCAATAGAGATCCAGTCATATCAAGGGTCAAACTTCACATCCAAACTATTCAAGGAGGATATGGATAACTTCGGAATAAAGCAATTCAAATCAACTGCGTACCATCCAAAATCACAGGGAGTGCGAGAGAAATGGCACCAAATACTAAAGACCATGTTAGGGGCTTATGGTCAGAATTATCCAGATGATTGGGAGAAGGCAGTTCCGTTAGTACTTATTGCGATCAGAAATGCACCGAATGAATCGACTAAATTCAGTCAATTTGAATTAATTTTTGGTCATGAAGTAAGAGGAAAATTAAAATTGATTAAGGCGAAATTAATAAGTCAGAATTCAGAGAAACCACCCATTTGGACTATGTGTCAAATTTTAGAGAACGATTAAATAGAGCTGGAGAGTTGACTAGACAGCATTTAAAAGTATACAGCATACAATGAAGCAGGAAATGGATAAGACATCACAAATTCGCAATTTTGCAATTGGGCTTAAGGTCTTGGCATTACTTCCAGCGACAGGTGAGCCTGTAAAAGCAAGGTTTAGTGGACTGCATCAAATCAAGAGGAAACTGAGTGAGGTGAATTAGTTGATAAGGACTCCAGACAGGAAGAAATCTCACAGAATGTGTTATGTGAAAATGCTCAAAAGGTATTGTGATAGGGAAGAAAAGCAAAAGGAAAGGTGTTAGTGATTGCAGCACAGAAGAAAGAACCACATTCAGAGGATTTTGTATTAGACATTCCTCAAATCAAATTGGACAATAAGGAAGTTGTCAAAAACTGAGATAAATTATTGAGTTACCTTCCACAAGAAAATTGAAATGACCTGAAAGAGTTATTACTATTATATGGGGAGATATGTGGAAATAAACTGGGAAGTACTAACCTAATTGTGCATGATGTGGAGATAGGAGATGCTGTTCCGATTAAGCAATATTCTTGTGGGCATAACCCTCTAAAGTTGGCACAGGTTCAGAAGGAGATACGGCATTTGCTCCAAGATGGCATAATTGAAGTGAGTTACAGTGACTGGAAGTCATTCATAGTCATGGTGCCAAAGCCAGATGGTACCCAATGATTATGTGTGGACTATTGCAAAGTCAAAGCTGTTACAAAGACTGGTGCATATCCAATTCCATGGTTGGAGTACTGTGGTGAAAAAGTGGGACAAGCAACTTACATTTCTAAGTTGGATTTGCTCAGAGGCTACTGGCAAGAACCTCTGTCAGAGAGAGCAAAGGCAATTTCAGCTTTCATAACGCCAAATGGACTATGTCAGTTCAAGGTCATGCCATTTAGTATGACAAATGCTCCAGCCACATTTCAGAGACTGACAAATAAGGTCATTGTTGGGTTACCCAATTGTGCTGTTCAGATTGATGACCTGGTGGTTTTTAGTCACTCATGGAAGGAATATTTACAGTATTTATTGGACTTGTTTGATCAAGTTCAGAAGGCAAGCTTGTTGGTAAACTTAGCTAAAAGTGAATTTACCAAAACCCAAGTCACCTTCCTGCCATGTTATTGGACATGGACAAATGGCCCCATGGGATGCAAAAATGAAAGTAATTGGGGAATTTCCCACACTGTTGACAACAAAGCAGTACCACGGTTCTTGGGATTGAGTGGATTTTACCGAAAGTTTGTGCTGAACTTTAGCAGTGTGGCTGCTCCACTCACCGAAATGTTAAAAAAGTCAAGAAGTTTCAGTTGACAGTGGACTGTCAAAAGACATTTAACAGCCTAAAAACTGTGTTAACCAATACCCCAGTATTAGGCATTCCTGATTCCACAAAGCCTTTCAAGGTGGCTATTGATGCCAGTGATGTGCGTGTCAGTGCGGTGCTCCGACATGAGGATGACAAAGGGATAGAAAGACCCATTGGGCATTTTTCCAGAAAGCTGAACATTCATTAACAAAAATATTCAATGGTAGAGAAAGTGACTTTAAGCTTGGTGTTGGCATTACAACATTTCAGTGTTTATATTACCAGTAAGGCATCTGAGACAATCGTACGTACTGATCACAATCCATATGTCAAATGTCTGATGAGGGAAGAGGCCTTATTGGACCTGATGTTGGGGAATGAGCCAGGCCAGGTGTTCAAAGTTGCAGTGGGGAATTTCTTTGGGAATAGTGACCACAATTCTGTAAGTTTTAGAATACTTGTAGACAAAGATGAGAGTGGTCCTAAAGGAAGAATACTAAACTGGGCCAAGGCTAATTATATCAAAATTTGGCAGGAGCTGGGAAATGTGGATTGGGAGCAGCTATTTGAAGGGAAGTCCACATTTGATATGTGGGAGGCTTTCAAAGATAGGTTAAAGATAGTGCAGGATAGGCATGTCCCTTTGAAAACAAGGGTTAGGAATAGCATATGTGTTGGGTAGGCTAAAGGATATTAAGGTTGACAAATCTCCAGGAAAGGATGGTTGCTGAGGATTGCCAAGGTTGTTGAGGGTGGCGAGAGAGGAAATAGCTGGAGCCCTGACAGATATCTTTGTAGCATCCTTAAACACAGGTGAAGTGCCGGAGGACTGGAGGGTTGCTCATGTTGTCCCCCTGTACAAGGATAATAGGGATATTCCAGATAACTACAGACCAGTGAGCCTGAAATCACTGGTGGGAAAGTTGCTGGAGAAGGTACTGAGGAATAAAATCTGCCTATATTTGGAAAAGAATGGGCTTATAAGTGATAGGCAACATGGTTTTGTGTGGGGGAGATCGCACCTTACCAACTTAATAGAGTTCTTTGAGGAAGTGACCAAGTTGATAGTTGAAGAAAGGGCTGTTGATGTCCTATACATGGACTTTAGTAAGGCATTTGATAAGGTTGCCCATGGTAAACTAATGGAGAAAGTGAAGTCACATGGTGTGCAGGGTGTTCTAGCTAAGTGGATAAAGAACTGGTTGAGCAACAGGAGACAGAGAGTAGTAGTTGAAGGGAGTTTCTAGAAACGGAGAAAGGTGACCAGTGGTGTTCCACAGGGATTAGTACTGTGGCCACTGTTGTTTGTAATATACATAAATAATCTGGAAGAGGGCATTGTTGATCTGATCAGTAAGTTTGCAGATGACATGAATATTGGTGGAGTATCAGAAAGTCTGGGGCACTGTCAAAGAATACAGGAGGATAGAGATAGACTGGAGAGTTGGGCGGAGAAGTGGCAGATGGACATCAATCCAGGCAAATGTGAGGTGATGCATTTTGGGAAGACTAATTCCAGAGCAAACTATACTGTAAACGGAAGAGCTTTGGGAAATTTTATGAGCAGAGAGATCTGGGAGTTCAGGTCCATTTTATCCTGAAAGTGGCTGCACAGGTGGATAGAGTGGTCAAGAAGGGATATGGCATGCTTGCCTTTATCAGATGGGGTATTGAGCATGAGAGTTGGCAGGACATGTTAAAATTGTCCAAGACTTTGGTTCAGTTGCATTTAGAATACTGTGTACAGTTCTGGTCGCCACATTACCAAAAGGATGTGGATACTTTGGAGACGGTACAGAGAAGGTTTATGAGGATGTTGCCTGGTATGGAGGGTTCAAGCTAAGAAGAGAGGTTGAGTAGGTTAGGATTGTTTTCATTTAAAAAAAATGAGATTGAGTCTACAAAATCATCAAGGGTATAGACAGAGTGGATAGAGATAAGCATTTTCCCAGGGTGAGGGATTCAATAACAAGAGGTCACGCATTTGAGGTGAGGGGTGAAAAGTTTAAGAGGGACACACGTTGAAAGTACTTTATACAGAGGGTTGTAGATGCCTGGAACGTGTTGCCAGCAGAGGTGGTAGAGGTAGGCACAGTAGATTCATTTAGGGTGCATCTGGACAGATGCATGAGTAGGTGGGGAGCAGAGGGATACAGATGTTTAGGAATTGGGAGACAGGTTTAGACAGTGGATTTGGATGAGCTCAGGCTTGGAGGGCCGAAGGTCCTGTTCCTGGACTGTAAATTGTCTTTGTTTTTTCTTCTTATAACCCATTGACATTTGTGGAAAAATTTAAGGACAAAAATGCCAGATTATTTAGATGGAACTTGTTGTTGCAGCCGTTCAATTTGACGATTGTGCATGTGGCAGGTCACAAAAATGTGATTGCTGATGCAATATCGAGGCGCGAATGAGATATGGGGGTATTCAGTGGTAGGTGTGCCACGGCCTGAATTTGCATGTGGTTGTGCATGTTTGCATGTATATAGTTAGCATAGTGTATACATGTGTTTCGACTACTAAATGGGCTTTTGAAGGATTATAAAAATGAAACCAATTTTTGGTATTGATGTTTTTTTTTTAAAGAAGGGGTGTGCCACAAAGCTGGTCCCTTTTTTCTAAAAAAAATGTTCATTTTCTGAAGGATATTGTGTCCTTGATATTTTTCAGAGGGGTCATAAATGGGCTAGGCTCCAATTAGACTAGTTTGGTACAGAGATGAAAAGGGCATTGAGAGGCCTGTTGTTTGTAAGTAAACAAATGGGACCTCAGGCCTAAGTGGTCACGTTTTAGAAGTGACCTATATAAAAGAAGGGGAGTGGTCAGGTCTCTAGCTGAGCAGTTAGGTCCAGAACTAGCTGGGAGTTCGGCAGTGGACTGTGTGAACAGGCTTTCTCTTTCTGCCCTTCTACCTTCAAACTGTAAACATCTGTTCCATTCTTTTAACTGTGTTTTCAGGGGATTTGCTTAATGGTACTGTTGTACATATTCAGAACAGCATAATTATGTCTAGTTGGATAGACTGAGTTCTGTAGAGGTTCTTTATTCTGTTCTTTGTGTTTCATTGTGTAATTTTATGAATAAATTTTTGTCTGTTTTAAAACCTGGTATCAACCTCGCTAACTTACTCTGGGTAATTTTCACTGCACACTGAACAAAACAAATTGCAAAGTTATGGCCTGGACTGCCTGCTTAAGAACATTTTGAGTGGTCTGGCCTAGTCCATAACCCATCATAACTGTGACCAATGTAACGCAATTTTTATAAAGCAATCTTACAGGTCATACCTGTGTTTAGAAAATGGGTTGAATTTTCCCAGCTCCTGAATGACATGGGCAATGATGAGACAGCTGAGAAAATATGGCATGTTGAGTTAAAAGAAATCCTAATCTGTAACCAAGCTTCAAACGAAATGATAATCTTGCTTGTAAGCAACAAGAGGCCTATTTGCATTATTTGATACCTCTGTAGTGCTTAATCCCACCTGTTTGATGTGTAGTTTCTTATTTCCCCACAGAGTGGACAGGAACAGGATGGCAACAAATCCCAGTGTGGAAGTCAGACTGGGTACCTAGCAGCTCAGTCCTGGTCTGAGTCAGAGGATCTCTATCTCTATAGTCTGAAAAGTGGGCCACACGTTTATTCCTGTTGGTCCATAGTTGGCATGACTCAGTTGTAAGGCTCAGGGTGATGTTGGAGATACGGACATAAACATGTGGTAGCTCAGTACTGATGGGCTTAACAAAGAGTGTGAAGAGGAAAGAAATTTCTGTAGGTCCCTCAATTATCTGGCTGAGCCTTCAACTCACTCTGCTGCGTGTGACCTGTATTGTCATATATCCTCATGGGAATAGTGAGTGCACAATAGAAATAGAAAAATGGCTGTGAGTACATCTATAGTGGGTGTGGTAAATGTTTTCTTTCTCTGCCCAAGCACACAGGGTCTACCTGAGAGACATGAGGCCCTTCAAGGGACAATTGCATTAATCAGGCTCAGTCCAGGTTAAATACATCTATTATTGATGAAATCTGCATGTAAACCATAGGCAGTGACCCATGGCATTGAATATAAATCCTGAGTGTAAATAACCTTGATCTTATCATTAGTCATTATAGATTTTTCAGTCATCTTCGTGAAACTGAAGTGATCACAGATAAATTAAAGAAGTGTCACCTGTGGGTTCCAATACCCAGAGACAATCCAAAATCTCATTGGCTTTACAAGGACATGGAGCTGAATTCCTCTCACCTTGAACTGTGTGTGTGTTTGCCAATGTGCTCTTGTAAGTAATACAGCCTGTCTCAGGTGAAGTGTGGGGATGCGGGCACCAAGTTTCTGTAACCCTACTGCACTTACAATCCCCTACTGTATTGTGTGGTATGGCATGTGTGATGTTTATTGAAGTAAGATCTCGTATGTCAAAGGTCCATGTGAGGGTCATCCCTGGCCTGATTTGTTGGAATTCTCCATGTCCTACTGTATCGAGACTTTTGATAAACCATCGTTTGTACCTAACACAAATTCTGAATGTTCACGTTACTAAGGACCTTTTTCTATTTCTGGTATTTTCCAGATAGCTTTAATGAATCTAGCGTAGCAGGGATCACTGTCATTATGACTGTGAAGCAATGCAGATACATGAAAATGGAGAAGGAACAAGGTGTCAGCAAGGCCAGAACCAACAGCAACTTCTAATGGCTACCAAACAGTCTCCACATAAAGAAGCCGGAACTGAAGTTTCCCTGAGGATGAGGAGAAGATACAGACAGCCTACAGTATGTCATCCTCAATGCCATTTCGTCCAAGTGACTGAGGTGGTGGAGTGTGGAACAGTGCAATGAAAGTGTTCCAATTTCTGGTTCAGCACCTGCTAACTGAAGGTGTAGGTATCTATCCTATCATGACAGCTGTGCTAAACGTTTATGCAACTGGATGTTTCCAATGATCCACTGGATCTCGCAATCCTCAAGCCATAAATGTATCAAGGCTGGTATCATTGCAATTTGTGACCGATCACACTGCTTCATCTCATTTTCTCTGTGACAAGTTCAGGACTGTACTTGAGGTGGTAGGCTTTGCCAACATCAATGCAAAGTGCTAGAGACTGTACTCATGCTTTATTAAGAGGATATCATAAAACACCTGATTTAATGAACAGGAAAGGATTCCATTCCATCAATGTACAAGTCATCTAAGATCACAGTTACCATGTCCAGGCATCCATAGAGCTGCCATGATGCTTGTATACCTCAGAACACTTACATTTCCACTTCATTTTAAAGGCTGGCTGCCTTACAAGGTGGTTACTGTAGAAACAAAGGGCTGCCACCTGAGCAAGGCTGAACTCAAACGTAAAACAGCTCATTCATTAGCATGACTGTTGTGGAGTAAATCTAGACCCCTTCATGGTGCTGTTCTGATGCTTCAATCAGTTGGAGGATCTTTTGTAGTACGTACTGAAAGTGCATGCCACATAATCTTAGCATACAGTGCTGTGCACAACTGCAGCAAGGAACGTGGCGATCTGATTGACCCTGAGCTGAGACAGCTGCAGCAGTCTTCTGAGAAGGATAAGGAAACTCAGCAGGAGGATCATCACCTTCGGCATGACAGAGCAGTGCAGCATTGGGTGCAACAAGCCAGACGGGACAGGTCTTCAATGATACCTGCTTGTGATAGCTGTGAGCTGGGAGAAGTGATGGTCCATTGACTGGCCATAACTTTGTTACCAGAAAAGCTAGCCTTTCCAAACTAGTCTTACAAGCAAATGCAGCTTTACTTTTGTTTAGATTTTTCTTTCTGCAGGTTTATTCAACAACAGTAAAAGTAACAATTTTTCAATTGTTTTGTGATGCTCCCACATTGAACAATGGTGAGATGCTGAGGTACACTGGGTACTGGGGAAGAAGTAGGGCTGCTTTAGACAGGATTCTAATGTGATTGGTGCGATGGCTAGGGTACCTGTGTAGCTGGATCCTTATAACTGCTGTTACAATGAGAGTCGATCAGGTGTGGTATGATATAAAGTAGCAATAAATTTAGGATTGTGAACTTGTCTTTGAAATGATGTATCCTTGAATGCTTTTTTATGTTCCTTCTCACTGCATGCATTGTGGAGGGACATCATGGCTGGCAGCATGTGACCTGGTGTGTGAATTTAAATTTTGTGCTGCCACTATTGCTGAATGAAAGAGAGCGTGAGTGGTGCACCGTAGAGCTGTGGTGCATTGCTAAAGAGGTGGGTTGCAGGTAATTGTGTGAGGTAAATCAGTTGAGTTCCTGAAGATGAAACCATCTTATGAAACTCCCTAAAATTGACAGCTACCTTTTTTTTGTAAAATTGAGCCTGAAATGTTGTCTTAGAGGAGAATTATTTGTTCTGTTTACACTACCATTTCATATCTATTTTGTCTAAGGTATCATTACAATGTAGATTGATTTGGATATAGCATTTGAATAAAAATTAATGAAGGTATAGGGACCAGTGTTACTTAAATGTTTGTTTTTTTGAAAATTGAAATAATGAAGATTCTGTGCTAGAGTGAGCACGTCAGATTATATTGGGTCAGAATTAACTGTCAAGATGATGAAACTGGTGCGAATGGTGTTACCATATTTGTGTGCAGTATTCAGAAATCAAAAAATTGTTGTTGGAAGATGCATTGCTGTCATTAGCGTTGTGAAAAATAGATCTAATGCTGATGACAGCCCATTCAAATACATTGAATCATGTGAAATTCCTAGACAATAGCTACCACAGCAGGTCATTACAAATCAAAGTATCTTGTTCAACAACATGAAAAATGTTAATTACTGACCATCAATCCACCGAGAAATAAATGTTAATTTTCAAAAGTGTGACTTTTTTTTCCTTCAGATTTGAATTGTTAGGATGTTTTTGATTTTAAAATAAACTTGGTTATTTTTGTAACGTTTTCTCTTGTTATTTAGTCATTTTTGGAATTTCCTTTCTGTATCTAATTTGACAATGGATTCATTTATTCTAAATGACACTGCCTTGTCACACTTCAAAACTATTCAATTTTATCAGTTAAAGAGCTCCTTGCCCTTCTATTCAGATCGCAGATGCTGCATATATACCATTACACCTTCCTACCTCCCATTTCCAGGAATCCTCTGTAAAAAATATCATCAATCTGAAACAGGCAAGTGATGCAAGTGTAATGTCAGGTATCTCTTGTTAGCCTGACATAGCAAAGTCTAGGCCATTGTTTTTATAAATTAAACATACATGAGATGTAATATTATTTTTAAAATCATTTAGTAACTTGCATCCCAATTCAACAGGCTTTTCAAAACTGAATGCAATTTATTCCTTGTATGCAGCCGATTTCTTTTTTCAGCTTTCTATTCATTTAAAGTCCAAGCCAAGTCCACCGATGTGGTATAGAAGAACATAAGAAATAGGAGCAGGAGTAGACCATCTGGACCATTGAGCCTGCTCTGCCATTTAGTAAGATCATGGCTATCTTTTCATGGGATCAGCTCCAATAATTCGCCCACTCACCTTAACCCTTGATTCCTTTACTGTTTAAACATCTATATTTGCATTAAAATTATTCAATGAGGTGGCCTCAACTGCTTCACTGGGCAGGGAATTCTACAGATTCACAGTCTTTTGGGTGAAGAAGTTCCTCGTCAACTCTCTAGTCCTAAATCTGCTCCCCTTTATTTTGAGGCTATACCTCCTAGTTCTATTTTCACCTGCTCACGGAAACAACTACTCTGCTTCTATCTTATCTATTCCTTCCATAATTTTATGTTTTTGTAAGATCCCCCCATCTACCCCCTGACTCCCATTCTCCTAAATTCCAATGAGTATAGTTCCAGTTTACTCAATCTGTCATCATAAGCTATCCCTCTTAATTCTGGAATCCACCGAGTGAACCTCCTCTGCATCCCCTCCAATGCCAATACATCCTTTCTCAAGTAAGGAAACCAAAACTGTACATAGTACTCCAGGTGTAGCCTCACAAATAGCCTTTGTAGCCACAACATAATCTTTTTGATTTTTAACTCCATCCCTCTAATAATGAAGGATAATATTCCATTTGCCTTCTTAATTGCCTGATATTGCCTATGTTGTACACCAAATTGCTATATGTTGGAAGTGGACAAACAAAACTTTCCTACATTTTTCATTTTCATTGAAATTATAAATACTTACTGAAAGTGTATTTACTCTATCAGTGGACTAAGCAATCGGATTCATTCTTAATTCTTTGAATAGTTAATGTGCCTTATCACAACAATGTGAAAGGAACCGTTTGAGATTCAGAAGCACAATTATGTTTGATATTTGTCGGCCCACTGTTGACTGGAATAAATGTACTACCTCATGAATGTGTGGAAATAGTGGCACGTTTATGAGTGCAGAACACAAGTGACATCTACTGAATAAATAATGGTACTACAGAAAGGTAAAAAAGGCCGGGACTGAGGGGGAAAAAAAACACATCTTAGAACATATTCCACTAAACAGAAGTCTTTTTTATCTTTCTCAAAGTATTCCGAATGTTACTATTAATCAGAGTTTGAACAAAACTACTTTGCTTTAGATTAGTCAGGTAACAACTTAAGTTGCTGCATTGAGTTAGAACACAGGAAATGTAGAGGCTGTTTAGCCACTTGTGCTTGTTCTGCTATTCCAGTGGGACCATGTCTGATCCATGACGTAAGTCCACTACTTTTTTGGGCCATATCCTTCCTTATCTTTGGTCAACAAAACAAGACCATTAACCTCAGATTAAAGTTAACAATTGATCAGTCCTCACCTTTTATTTGTGGGAAAGAGTTCCTAAAATTCTACCACATTTTTGCATACAGAAATGTTCACTAATTTCACTCCTGAAAGATTTAGCTTTAATTTTTAAACTATGCTCGCTGAGCCCTAGGCTGCTCATAGTTTCTTCTGATCCACTTGATACCTTGCCAATTTTCCAAATTTGATGTTTTGCTGATCAGCCAAACTCAACTTTTACATCACATGGTTAAATGGTTCGTTAGTTGGAATTAAGTAATGGAATAACAAAGTGAGAATTTGGCACTGAAAACTCAAATTATCATGGAGCAACCATGAATTGAACTTGATTATTTACTGGCCCAGTAATCTCATTGGTGTGTTGCAACTTGCCCACCACAGTAGTGCATTGTTCATTGGCTTAGAAACTACATGAGATCATCATTGAACAGTTACGCTGTTAGCAGTAATTAAAGTTACAAGCTTTCAAACAGAATTTTCATAGAAGTAAGTAATGATGGAGAAAAGATACCAGCAGCAACAGCTGTGCTTTACTAGCACCATGAAAAAAAATCCTGTCCTTGAGATTTCAGCAATCTTAAAGCTTTCTTTCTTTGCTACTTATTTGTGCATTCAGTGCTTAGAAATATGTTAAAAAGTCACTGCATCTTCCAACTATAGAATAAACTTTGCAGCACATAGTTTTATTTCTTCACAGAGAGTAGCCTATATTTTTTAACCATTTTGACATAAATCAAAGAGTTATATTATTTTGCACAGAGCTGGGAACTAATTGTTAAGTGTATATGTATCCCAGGGAGCCACATGTTACTGCTGAACTGCAATGCCGTGACAAGTAACAATGTTTCAATCTACCAGCCACCAGGAGAGCAGTAAGAAATTAACTCAATGAAGCTCCTGCATTTTGCACCTAACTCTGATTATTTCTAATGGAAATAAAATTCTTAGTTCAGATGTTTTAAAACACAAGGAGTAGCAAATCAGTAGGTTAATGCAAAGTGACATTCAACAGTCAGTCAACTATCATTTGTTATTATTAGTGCTGGAATTTCCAGTAGAAATGATATTTGTTCTGCAATATTTAAGAGTGCATCTTTCTTTCTACCTTTATGTCTCCAGATCACATCTGTTATGAAGATATGATGTACTGTACCTTTAAGACAGTTAAAAGATGGCATAACTACCTGACAGCACCAAGTGTTCTGCATAAGATACAATGTAACATGTGGTCCAGGAGCTAGGGTAGCTGGTTGCCTAGAGACAAAAACAAATTTGAATTATACTCCCCAAAAATACCAAACTCCAATCAAGTTTGAATTTAGTATATTGACAATATTAAAAGCCAATGACAACCCAATGTTTTGGCGGTATAAGACCAGGAAAAATTGAACAGTTGAGGGAGAACTGCCAAAAGATCAACGGATATAGACTGCTAGTCAGAACCGAGAGGTACCTGTCTCGAGAAGGTGTTTGCACAGACGAAAAAACATCAACAGCAACCTGGAGAGCAAATCTACAGAGGAAGATATAAAAAGAATATCTTCCTCTGTAGATTTGGATGGTTGGTTTTGAGCTTTGAATTGTTGGTAAATCTTAATCGGGGTTTAATCAGGCTGGTATTGTAGAGGGGAAAGGAAAAGATAGGTTCAAGGAAGGAATTGTAAATAGTTGTCAGCTAATTATTCTCCGTTATACTGTAAGAAATAAAATTGTTACTTTTTACTTGAATTAGTTCTTGGCCTCTTGAATTTTCACAGATTACGGCTGGGGATAAATCTTTTCTGTATTGCTGGTTTAAATCAAGCAGGAAGGTTTACCCCATGTTGTAACACATCAAATGAATGACCACAATTCAAACTGATGGAAGTTCTTATGCCATGCCAGTTGGTACTCTGGCTTCAACTGGAGCGCAAATATTTATGCTCACTTTACCTTAATTTAACCATTCAATACAAAGTGTATTAATGAGCACATCTGCTAATGCAGCGTGTCTAAACCAGGTTAAACAGGGCCTGATATGTTGCATGTTTTTAAAAAAATAAAAATAACTATTAAAAAAGACTCAAGGTTGACAGTGTTTGGCACTCTGCATCAAAACGTCTGTTCCTATTCCTGTTTCTTCTGTTGTGGCTCCCTAATACTTGGTGCAACTGTGGGATGGAGGGGAGGCAAAAGCAATGATTATGGAACTATCATGTCGTGGAATCAACAGGATGAACTTTTGAAAAAATATTAAAATCTTACTTTGTAATCCCCTGTTAGATCTTTGGCCATTGTCCAGAATAATCAATTAAAATAACATTTTCAGGTCAAGGATCACGTTAACTCTGATTTCTCTCCTCAGATGCTGCCAGACCTGCTGAGTCTTTCCAGCAATTTCTGTTTTTGTTTCTGTCTTTCCTTGGTAACTATTGCTCAATACTGCAGCAAAGAATTTTCTTGGACGGTTATATAAAATGTTTTACAAAAGTGTAAAGATGGCTAAATATTATCTATATTTCAAAATCTAATATAAGAGAGTAACAAAGAACAATAAAGCTGAAATATAACAAACACAGACCAATGTAACTGTCATTTTTTTGTAAAAAGTGCTTTACAGATTGAACAGACAAATCAGATTTAATGCTTTTACAATAAATAAGTCCAAGAAGCAGACCACCAGGATTTCTGCTCTACATCATTTTGTCTCAAACAACAAAGCATCCACACACACATTTCTTAAAGAAAAATGAAATTAAATTATGTAATAGAGCCTCTCTCAGATATACCATTACTGTATTTTCTCTCCTCTTAACTATGGATAACATACAGAATGTTTATAGACATCAACTATTCACTGGCTGCTGTATAAGTGCCTATTGTTCTTTTCTAGCTGACAGAGGTTGTAACAAGGACGTGCAATGTCATCCCCACTGGCAGTTTTGTCTATAGCAGTTTGTGAGCAAGTAGCAGTAAACTACGAGTTATTCTGGTGTCAACACGAATTGGCTATAACTCAATTGATGAATTGTTTGGATAATGCAAACTTTTTCTTTACTGAACGGGCATTGCAATTCTCTATAGCGATCTTCTACAGCGCCATTCTCTGTATCAGTTTTCTACGGCACAAATTTATATCGTGCAAGGTTGTAGAGGGACACAACTGTCCAGTTATCCCACAAGGCACTGTACCAGAATGCTCCTGCAGTGCACAGCACTCTCCTGATATGCGAGTGATGGAAGAAAAAAAGCTTTTGCACTCAGTGAGTACTTGGGGACTGACTGCACAGCCTGGAAGTGTGGTGGAGGCAGGTTCAATCAAGGTATTCAACAGGGCATTGGACGATTGTGGATAGAAAGTCTGCAAGGATATTGGGAAAAGACTAGGTAATGATGCTCGTTTAGAGAGCCAGTACTGTCATGATGGGCTGAATGACCTCTATCTGTGTCATAATAATTCTATGATATAAAATACTCATGGTTTGTAACAATCAAAGATGGGGTAAGTGGCCAAATATTTAGATTTATAGCGGGCATTGCACTAAAAAGCATTCTGCAAATTGATAAATTAGCATTTGGTAATACTTTGATACACTGCACAGAACCAGGAAATCCTAAGTAGGTTTCTCTGGCTAATAAGTATTGAACAATGGTCACTGGAGAGTCAGCATGAATGGCCTCAGAATGCAATTGGCCTCAGAACCTTAGAAAGGGGGCCCAGTGTGGTTTGAGACTGAGTGATATTTGTTTAAAAATCTATGACTGGAATCATTCAGGAAGTGGGTGGTGGTTGAATGTGCTGGGGGAAGGGTGGGCTGGGTAGTGAGGAGGAGAGTAGCCTGAATGTTCTACCAAGAGAAATGTCAAAGGGAAAAGCATTGATCAGCAATCTGATATGTTCCTACCTCTAGCTGATCTTCCCAGAGACAGGTCATCACTGCCAGAGGCTACTCATTTCAGCAATGGCAGGTAGCCATTGACACAATTAACATCCCTTGTGGAAGCAGATTGAGGGCGCCACTGAGCACTCAACAGAGGTCCAAGCTCAACCTATGCCTACTGTTTCTGGCCTGGCAGCTGTGGGGTCACCTCTTTATAAGGGAAGTGCATGCCTCTTCAATGGGCATCTCAACATATAGATGTATTTAGGGACCCTTCCTGCAGTGGTTGAATGCCTACCCCTCTCCAGGTGAGGGTGCTATCCTTCTAATACACAGCTCTGTGATTGGGCTTGCAGTCTCAGGAACCTGTTGGCCACCCTTATATGAACGGCAGAACAAGAAAGGGTCTTTTAAAATGACTGCTTCCAGGATGATGTCCCAAGCAGACACATGGACAATTAGTGATATCAGAGTTCGAGTGAGAGGATAGCCCTGACTCTCACCCAAATCGTAAGATTACAATATTCCAGTCTACATATCAAACGAAAATTAAACTTTCTTATGCCAGCTACACAAATAGTCAATTGACACCAAATAGACGTGGTGATAATAGTGTGATGACAAATACAGCCAGTACTAGAGGAATTGAGTTTGTACTTTCAGAGAAGAGCAATGGGATAGAGGAGGAACAGAAGACTCTTCTGTGTTGAGAGTCAAGAATTGACAGATGATTGAGGAAATATTAGAATTTGTGAATCTTGATGTACATTGGTGTACATTAAAGGGGACATTACAGATGACATAACCATGAAAGGCATCATTGCTACTCGTATTGACTCCCCTAGGGTGGGAACAAGGTTCAAGGTTTTTTTGTTAAACTCTGTTTTTGTTTGGAAAAACAAAAGCAGGGAACACATTCCCAAATCAATGTACCTATTGTCACTTATATGGTAATGAGTAAAGTGCCATACAAGAATCTTATCTTGGAGAAATGGGCAATTTTCAAATGCGTTTAAATCAGATTTTCACAATATAGTTGGGAACTTAAGCTAAATTTGACTACTGCTGACTGGGCTTTTCTGGGCTTGGAAAAGATGATGGAAAAAGGGAGGTAGGTACTGATTTGTCTGAAACATGTTCTTTATATATCCTCTGAGTTATATGGCATTTATTAAGTCAACACATCCATGAGTTAACTGCACCATAAGTTCTACTGATTTCAAAGAATGTCTTTAAAATGTTTAATGCACACACTGGGTGTTAGCAAAGGAATTACATTCTATGTAAAGTACAATATTGTAATGATCATGATGCCAATGTTATTGGACTTCCCTGCATTTAAAAATTAATGCTGCCCATCATTTAAAGCCATTCCTTAAGTATTCCCTGTGGGAATCTAGGTAATTTTATAATTTTCTGGCAATTTTCGGCACCACAATCTGTTCTGTTCAGTGCAGTGGAACTCCCATTGTTGATATATATCCCAAAAAGTTTAAATCCATGCATTATCAGAGCCATTGATTTACAGTGACTGAATAAAACAATTTTTGTTTAATTCAGATAAACTTTAGAATTTCTGCCGCTGTTATGGAATTGAGTTACATAATTCTGCTTGCTTTACATGAAAACAATCCAGCAGTGCCATCATTATTGCATGATCTTTTATCAATGCACTTAATTTTCACCTCTACCCTTTAAAATTTATCACAGCGTAGTAAGATGGCATATAAGATATGCATGGTAAAAGATTGGAATCTGGTTTTTCATAACTGTTGAATAAGGATTCAGAAAATCTAGTGTAACTAAGGAGTGGGGTTTGTAGCACCAATTGTACTTTATGAACTAAAGTGGGATACATCAGTCTTAAACAACCAAGGAGGGGTCATCAATGCACAAAGGTGGGAGACTTTTCAGCACTATGAATTTGACTTTGAGAAATGGGTTTCCCTCTTCTCATGCCAACTTAATGCCTATTTACACTCAACCTTGTTCTACTTCACCAAACATGCCAACTCACCCAGAATTCACAAATATCCATGCATTTGTTATTTAAAGTTCCTTATCGCAAATTAAATTCTATTGAGGAAAGCACTGTCATAGATAAAAAACACATTTTAACAGGTCTTTGAAGGTTGACACTTTTTGACAAGTCTTCACGCTTCTTAACAGGATTAAAACTTCATGACAGATATTGCAGCTCTGAGAGTTTTACAAATTTCTTGCACACAAACCATTGTATAGTTAACACCTCCAAAGCAGATCTGATACCACACCAAGGGGCACCTGAAATGTTTCCCAAAGGATGCCTGGCCTCTATCTCCAAAGTATCTTGAGACTTTGATCAGAAGAGCACATCAGCTTTCCAAAGGGGTACGCTGGCTCTCCAAGCAAAATGGATTGAGAACAGACCTGCTCTGAGCTGTGCACTTCAGGCTCTATCCAGTGAAATTACCAAAATTGGACATAAATAGTGACCATTTAGTTGTCAGCTGTCTTTAGGAACCGTGTATCCATGAAGCCTGAGTTAACTCCATTTCTGCTGCAGAGAAATGGGATGGGCCATGTGCACAGGCAGCACTTATTCTAGGCCACTTCCACCATTTTCTCTACATCACAGAGCCTCTCTAACCTGGTAGGTTCAGATCCATTGTCTTACTAATAGATTATTAAAATAAGACCCAAATTTCACATCCCTGCCACCAGGACAATACACATGAAGTGTTACACAATGCAAAGAAAATCAGGGGTACCGTCCATGGTGTCCTGGTCAATTGTTCTCTCCAATCAATATCAATTTCTTTGCAAAAGTATTGATTTTGGGAACTTGCTGTGCACAAATCAGATGTAACTTTTCCCAACCGTATGGTAATTCAAAATGTTTTGTTCCTTTAAAGAATTTGCAGATATCCTGAGGTCATGAAAGGTGTGATATGAATATAAAATAATTATTTAACCATACTGTAAAGAGCAAACCTGGCATTTGGTAAAATTAGCAACTGGACAATGTGGAGATTCACTTTTCTTTTTGGTGGAGTCATGTTATCTGCCAAGCTGTAGAAATAAGCATTAAGGTTTGGGGGCAAGAGTGAGGGACCAGCTTAACAAATATTGTACTAGTGACAAGAAACAGGTATATGTGCATGATGAGGGTGGGGCATTATGTGTCAGGGTCTGGGAGCACTAGAGAGGATGTGAGGATGCAGTTGTGAAAAATAAAGATTCAAAAACATGTCTTTCCTTAAGCACTGAGACCTGGTTAATTTATTTAGATAACCAAATATTTCTAAACATCTTCTTAAAAGTAATCATAAACTAAAATGGAGCTAGTTACTTCATCCCATCATTCTCTCTGTAGCATGTACATCTCTAAAATGTAGCCTTTTTCTCTCTGAACATTGCAAATGAATTAATCTTTTCATCATGCAATTCAAAACCTTCCCAAAAACGACGAATGAGAACTTATTGTATCAAGTGGAGACTGATCTGCATTGTGAAAAATAACTGTTTCTTAGATTGTTCATTTCACAGTCTCAATGTTTTTGAACAATAATTTCTGAACTGTACACAAATAAAGTACATGTTAATTAAATGCTTTGCATATGTGTCAGGTACTCTCTCTACTGAAGCATTCATGTAAGTGTTTTATCTCCTTGAAAAATAGTTTATCTGGACAATTTTGAAATTATCTACAAAAGCATACAAATGAATATGATGTGGAGATGCCCGTGTTGGACTGCAGTGGACAAAGTCTGAAGTTACACGACACCAGACTATAGTCCAATAGGTGTATTTAAAATCGCAAGATTTCAGAGCACAGCTCTTTTGTCAAGTGAAGGCTTCGCGTGATGAAGGAGCACTGCTCCAAAAACTTGTGATTTTAAATACAGGTAAACCTGTTGGACTATAGCCTGGTGTTAAAATAATATTCATTCACTTGAACAAAATCAGAAGTCACATAAGCAAAGAAAATAACACTTTGTGTCTATGCAGTTAAATGTAAAAATCCACAAGTAGGTGTTAGTGATTTTCTGCTCCTCGGGTTGTGCTATTGAGATTCTGGCAAATGCAAATAGTCTGAAAAACTATGAATTGATGTGAACTATGACTTAAGAAATGTAACTTCGCAATAGCGAATGTGGATAGTGTTTAATGAGGTGTAATTTAACTTTTAATGACTTTCAAAGGCCATACTAATAATGATCAACCTCCCTAAATAAACCAATTTTATATTGCTGTAAAATCAAATTTCTCCATTATGATTAAAGCAAAACATTCATGTTTTAAAAATAGGTTATTTATTCTTGTGTGGTCATATTTTATTTTCAATCTTGCTCCCATGTGGTTGTTCCAATTTTTATCTTGTCCTTTTCTTAACCATTTTACAATAATAGAAATGTGTTTTATGCATTTTACTGCAATATGAACTTTTTTCAACGTGGTGGGTTACTTAGCCTGCTTGATGTCTTAAGTTGACAGTAAAATGAAAGAATTAGTGAGAATGACGAAATCCATACCACAAAGATCACCAAACCTTTTGCTCTGTTTTCTTCAAGGACAATGGAACAACATTACTTTCCTCACCCTCTGAAATTAGGGAAATATATACCATGGTTCTATGAATAAATCCCTGCTTATATTACTGGATTATATTCCAAAACCATCCATCCGCTTAAAGGGCGATATTTTTATGCAAAAGAATAAAAAAGAAACAAGATGAGATTTAGTACATCATTTCTTCTTTATCCCATAGGATAGTGGCAACTCTGCTCCTTTTAAAAATAAACTGGTTCTAAAGCACTTTGTGATGTTCTGCTGTTTTTAAAGGTGACATATAAATGCACATCTTTGCATATTAAATACCTACAATTGTATTGAAAAACAGCTGCAGCTAAACTGTTTTAAATTCAGGATATTTATTCCGCAATTATCTCAAATTTGATGAATTCTGTGATTCAGGAATTGTCGCCTTAGCTTGACATACATTTTTGTGTAGCCAGTACAAACATATGAAAGGCTGTGATTATTTAGAATAAATTACAAAATAGGTTATATTTTGAATTGTTCTACGGTTGAAAATTTAATTTATCACACATTTAACTATTTCCTTGAATATACGTTAGATTATATTTTGGAAAAATTGCCTCAGGAAACAGGCTCAGCTCATTTTATTCATTGTATCTTTTTAATATTTTATAGAAGGAAAAGATTACTGATTACTCTGCAACTTGAATGTTGTTTCTGTAATTGTGGGCTGGCTACAAGATATTCTCATTCAATTTTCATTGAAGGGAATGGAACTTGCAAAGAGCAAGTCCTAGCAAGCCCTGTGACTGGCTGCTTTTACTATTAATCAATAATACATTGTTGCAAATGAAAGTGTATGTGTTATAGCTTGAGTCTCTTCCACTGGCACTAGGAATCTACAGGAAATCTACTCAGTTTTTTTTTAACAAGTCTGTACAGTTCAAAAAATGAGAACAACACTGTATCACTAACTGTAATGGAGAAAGTAAGATGAAGGTCAAAAGAACTTTTTAAAAGTGGACCTATTTAAATGAGTCTGTTTATCATCTAATTTATTGGTAGATTTTACCAACAGCTTGTGCTTCATTCATTATTTTATACGCCTGCAATGAATCATCATCCGTATTTTTCAAACATCTTGACCTCATTCATTTGCTATATTTTTAACTGCAATTTGCTAATGGCCTACAAATACAAAACATTTATGCCAATCAAATGTAAATGTGACAGAAATTTGCATGTCTACAGATTGGTCATATTTGTCTTGCATAACCAATCAAAATCAGTGAAGCAAAAAATATAATAGATGGGTGAATCTTTAAGTACTATGAAAAATAGTTGGTAAGAACAAACATTTTACTAGTTAGAAGGTAGATGTGGACTAATTATTTTTCGGTAAATTGATGCTCTTGTTAGTATGTTGAAGGATTTTTTTCATTTTAAGAGGTCTTTATTATATAATTACATTACATCGGCTCCAAAATACACTGAATAATGGGATTTTTACTAATTGTTTTTAATTTGTATTCCATTGCACAATAATTCAAGATTGTGTGAACAACTTTAAATGATGACAACCAGTTTATTCTCACTTTGAGTGAAGGTGGATTCAAATTAGGTGAGGATTTCAGTATATGGGTAGATAGACAAGATTGAGACTGCCAAATATGAATCTATCGAAACAACAAACTGAAAATAATTTCAACATTATTGCTTCAAAGAAGAAAAATGCAGAGCCTTGTAATCCAATGTCAACAATGATTTAGAAGAGAGGAAATAAAACAGAAAATGTTGGAAATACCTAAGGTTAGGCAGCATCTGGGAGAGAAAAGCAGAGTTAATACTTAAGGTCTGTTACCTTCAGAATTGGGATAAGTTATAAACAGATTAGGTTTTGAATGAGTGGGAGGGAAGAAAAATGAGACTTGTGACAAGTGGAGAGGGGAATAGGTTGAATGACAAATGTTTCACACAAGAGTGGTAATGGGACAATCGAAAATCAACAATCCAGGGAGAGGTGATGTCAGGATCAGAAAGGCTGTCATCTGAAAGCAAAGTAAAGGAATAAGAGAAGAAACAAAGACCAAAAAAATGGACGAAGTTAAAAAAATCACACAACACCAGGTTATAGTCCAACAGGTTTATTTGGAAGCATCAGCTTTCGGAGCTCTGCTCCTTCATCAGGTATTTGATGAAGGAACAGTGCTCTGAAAGCTAGTGCTTCCAAATAAACTTGTTGGACTATAACCTAATGTTGTGTGATTCTAGTTTTGCCCACTCAGTCCAACACCTGCTCCTCCACACCAAAAAAATGGATATAGAGAAAGCAAACTCAAGTTAAATTCAGAAGGCTGCAGAGAGCCTGGTGGGAAAATGAGATACTTTTCCTTGAATATGTATATTGAGCTTCACTGGAATATTGCAACAGGCCATGGACAGATTTGGTGAAGTGGGAACAAGGTGGAGAGTTATAGTGCCAAGCAACTGGAAGCTTTAATTCACACTTCCAGATAGAACAGAGATGTTTAGCAGGGCATCATCCAGCTTATGGCTGTTCTCCTAAATGTAGTAGACACCACATCGCATAAACCATGTTTTCCCAAGTCCTGACAGAAAGTTTAGCTCCCAGAGATTGTGTAATTTCTAATATTCTCACCAATCACAGATCACTTTGCTTAGCCTTGGAAAGCACAAATTCTGTCAACTGTAATGGCTTAAATATGTTTTGCATATGAAGTGAGGACTTCTTTGCTTAGTTGATGTTTTGCACGTTTTGTGAAGTTGGATTTGCTCCATCAGTGTGAAAGTTTCAGGCAGACTATATCCCTGGAGCAGTTTCTTCAAAAGCTTTATTGCCATAACACTATTTTTGCTGCTATTTTGCAGGACAGCAGATGCAAATACACTTTTGAAATGTAAATGTTAAATTGCATTAAGCTGTACCGAACGATTTTGACCTAACCAATTATTAAACTCACATTGCTAGACACACTAATCATAAAGATAATATCGCTGCCCAGTATAACTGAATTGCTAGATTTTCATTTTTCATCAAATAGAGTTGGTCTTTCTTCAAAGATTTTCATACAGAATTACATAACATGTGATCCTCATTCTTCTCTGTTTTGAGCACATATTTCATGGCTCTTGTGATGAAGTGGTAGTATCCCTATCTCTGGTCCAAAAGACCCAGGTTCAAGTCCTTCCTGCTCCAGAGATGTATAATAACATCTGTGAACTGGTTAATTAGAAACTTAGGTTGTTTTTCTTTTCAATTTTGAAAGGTCAATTTCATAGGTGCTCTTGTAGTAGTGTCTCTATCTCTGAACCAGGAGGCTCAAATGCTGCAGGTTGATTAGGAAATACTGAACGTTGTTATACTGAGCCTCAATATTATAAATCTCCTGAAACTCTCAAGTGGTTAGTGCTGTTGCTGAACAGGCAGGACATTGATAAGTGTCAGAATCTAGTTAGTTGATGGTGGTGTTCTCAATTCTGCTTCTTTCCATCAGTGAGTTCTGCTGGTGTGTGGGACAAAATAGTTTGCAAGCTCTGTCTCGGTAAAAATGCTCTCGGACTTGAAGCATTAGTGACAGATAATCATTTATGAAAGGGATTCTGACTGCAAACTGGAAACCATTAAAGACCTTTGATCACAGTGACCAATCATGAAAAGTCATCTTTATCTTGTGCTTTAAGTCAATATGGATGGATTAATATACCAGTTTGGAGTATCTTAGGGCTGTTGGTATCTGGTCATACAATGTCGCTGAGGCTGCCAGCTCCTTAAGTAAGAATCTTCAATTGTTAATACTGCAACATTCTTTTATTTGCATCTCTACATTGTAGATGATCAATACAGCACTCTAGTGCTATGGCTAAGATCTCTCTCTTCAAATACCAGAGTGATGTGATCAGTCAGTTCATTTTATGATATAAATCTTATTGTACCAGAACGCTACTGTAAAGGGACTTCTGTAAGTGTTTATTAGTCCTGGTTTTGCCTTGAACCACTTAATGAGTACTGAGTATCTTCAAGTCAGTTAGGAGAAAGTGAGGACTGCAGATGCTGGAGATCGGAGCTGAAAAATGTGTTGCTGGAAAAGCGCATCAGGTCAGGCAGCATCCAAGGAGCAGGAGAATCGACGTTTCGGTCATAAGCACTTCTTCAGGAACCTGAAGAAGGGTTTATGCCCGAAATGTCGATTCTCCTGCTCCTTGGATGCTGCCTGACCTGATGCGCTTTTCCAGTAACATATTATTCAGATCTTCAAGTCAGTGCGCAATTAGATCTTGCCTGCATTTAATCCTCTTTTGAAATGATTCGTATGTAAAATTGATTAATGTAAATTGGGTGCCCAATCTGAATTGGCTCCAGTTTGCAGGGCTAGCCTACCGATAATGGGGCTGATTCAACTAAAATTAGATTGATTATTTTCAGTTGCTTCTATGGACTTGCTGGATATTTCAATATAAATACTGTTCTAGTTTCACTGCAGCAACCCAGTGCGAACAATAACTCCAACCCAAGCATTATACTTTCAGATGTTGACTGAACTGAATATTTTTGTCTTTTAAATTTCAGAACATCAATTTTTGCAGCTCTTTTAACTTTAGCAGCATACAATTCCACTTGTTATTCCTTTGTTCCCTTTATGTTCTTCATGAAACAAACTTTTTTAAATTTTTGATTTCCCATGGTTCAGAAAGCTCACTCAGTTTGGGTGCTACATTTAGAACTTCCATTCTGTTTATTCTAGTGTTAATATTTAGAATTATTGAGACCACTAAGTCTTGTCTACCCCATGTCATGCTAGTGACCGATATTTAAAGACATTAAGTGGTAGACATAGTCCAAGTCCAGAGCAATTTTCTTCAAACCACTGAAGACTATGACCTAATGCATAAAAAGCTATCAAACATTCTTCACTAAAATTTCACTTTGCAAAATCTTGAACCTCAGGAATTGTTCTTCTGAGTGAGTTTTCAATACTGGATTGGCAATTGTGTTCCAAAAGTAATTAAACTGCTGTCAAAACAATAGCATTGTAATGCCAATTAGTTTGTGGACCTTAGACACACGTGGAAAAGCACAAGATTATATGTTTTATCTAACTAAAGCCTAAAAATAAACCTGTGTTAGCGAAACAATTGTATCTGTAATCCTCTGTAGGCAGCACCACAATATCCAACCACATGTCTGTACAGTGCCATGATTTAATGGCAGGTGATGAATGCATTGTTACTTTAAAAATAAGGATCTTTGTGATGCTGGTCAGCACAGTCTTGAATCTTCATGTTTAACAAAAATACTTGATTGTCATGGTTGGAAATGATGCTGTACTTTTTGGAACACAAGCTCAAAATCTTTAGAAAAAGCAAACCTCCCTTTCTATTCATTGTCTTCAATCCTCCTTCCCCTTTGAGTTACTCCAACTCTTAAAGAGGAAGTGTGAATTTGTAAAAGAAAAGAGGCTGTAAATATCCTTCAAGCCCCGGTCCATTTCGTTCCATATTCCTCTTGCATGTTTCGTTGCTTCGTCGAGCAAGTTCAGTGTCACAGTCTGAAGCAGAGCCATTGAAAATGTTCCAGTTTTGGGAAGTATTTGTCAGTGCTGTGAGCTGTAACTGGGGATGGTTTCTGCACGAGGAATCCTCAGTGGATACGAATCATCTAAACACAAAGTGGGAGTAAAAATATTTGTTTAGAAAATAAAGTATGCACAAGAACTAAAAAGCCTTTGAATGAACCTTAATTTGAATTAAATAGGATAATGAACAATGATTTTTTGATATCAAATTCCCTTTACAGTTTCAAAACATGACTCTTTCCATCAATGGAACATTTTTAATATCAATCCATTTTGTATCATCATTTATTTATTAACCTACAAAGCATCAACCAGTCTCTGGACAGATATTAAGGAAAATTGTGCTGGCTCTTGGCAGAGTTACATTGAATACTGTCAAAATTTACATTTGAATCATCTTCCTATCAAAGCAGAACCTACACTTCCATGTTCACTCAATTCATTTCCAGTGATTTAAAGATAGCCCATTTTTAAAGTCTTGTCAAGACTTCAGTCTTCTTCTAGGGCTCCAGGTGCAATATTTTAAAGATGACTTTAAAAAAACACACAAACACTACCTTATGACAGAAACGTTTGTTACTTAGGAATGATGACCAGGCCATAAGTTCATTGCATGATATTTTGAGGACTTTGAGCTTTAATTTGCTGCAGGGAAGAAGCAGATTGCTGAAGCAAACCTCAGGGACAATGCAAGCATAATGAATGGCAATGCTGCTTTTTCTGAGGGTTTGGCAGCTGTATTGTACATTGGCAGCAATGAGCAAAAACGTTTATGCCACATCACATCTTTTCTCTTTTCCATCTCTCCTTAACAACATCAGTTGGTAGCAAACCAGCAGCCTATTCACACTACAAACAATGTCCTTTTCTTTACTGGGATCAGGTCCCATAGAAATGGAAACTCTCCAGCATGTAAATGAAGTGATCATTACTCATGTACTCCGCAATATTCAAGCAAGTGCCAGATGCATGTACCTACACAATTTTAGCAGTCTTGATGATCAGCGTGAGAGTATTGATTTGATCTTTCATGCAGTACCAATAGAATGCTTAGTTAAACTGAAGCATATAGATGACCCAGTAGAGATCAACTAATCCAGCACTGACTGGGAATCAAAACAGGGGTTTCCTGTCCTCCATGGTTCACAAGATAATATTGAGTAATCCTGGAGGAAAAATCAGAGACTCTTTTTTATGGCAGAAGGTTTTGGAAGCTAATGAGAGCAGTCTACACAGAGGGATTGCAACCAGAGCTACATTTGTGGCACCATGAATAGTTTGGACATAGGGGAGGAGGAAGAAAGGAAGAGTAATAATGATAAGAAATACATTTATTCAGGAAACAGATGAGTGTTTCTATGTCTGTAGATATAATTACAGGTGGCATTTTGCTTCCCTGGTGCTAGGATTAAAAATATCACAGAACAACAGCAGGGTATTCTTTTAGGAGGAGGATGAACAGCCAGAAGTTGTGGTCCATGTTGATACTACTTTCTTAGGAAGGCCAAGGTTGGAGGGGTGGAAGGGTTACGTGGGTTAAATATTGTCCTTCAATCAGAATTTAGGGCACTAGGTAGAAAATTTGCAAGCTGGACCTCAAATGTAGTAATCCAGTTTATTTCTACATGCATAGGATTGCACAAAATGGAGGATAAGGCATCTGATTGCTTTTTTGGAAAGCTGATGCGGGGATAGAACTTTAGATTCCTTGGATTGGCTCTGGGGAAAGCAGCTCCTAGATAAGGTAGACTGGTTGCTTCTGAATATAACTGGGACTGATCTCCTTGTATTAGATTGTTCTAATACTGTTTTGGAGAACTTGAAAATAATTCAGCAGGGGTATAGGATTCAAACATTGATTAGACAAAAGTACCAGGGTGCACAAAATTCTTGGGGAGAGAGACAGCTTTCGTACGGGGGTGGCATGGTGGCTCATAGCGCCAGGGACCTGGGTTTAAATCCAGCCTCAGGTGACTGTCTTTGTGGAGTTTGCACATTCACCCCATGTCTGCTCCTCCTATAGTCCAAAGATGTGCAGGTCAGGTGAATTGGCCATGTTAATCTGCCCATAGTGTTAGGTGCATTAGTCAGAGGGAAATGGGTCTGGGTTGGTTACTCTTCAGAAGGTCAGTGTGGACTTGTTGGGCTGAAGGGCCTGTTTTCACACTGTAGGGAATCTAATCTGTACAGAACAGAAAGCCAATAGCCTAGTTAGAGTAAGGGAGAAAAATGAAGACGAAAGCAAGTTGTAATGCAAATACATGAATGCATGAAATATAGCAAATAAGGTTAGGGAGTTACAGACATAGATTTCCATGTGGAAGTATGGTGTTGTGGTGATAACAGCAAAGATCTGGCTCAAGGAAGGGACAGAGAAAAAGATCTGACACTAGAATTGTTCAAAATTGATCAGGGTTAAGTGTTGGATAGATTATTGATATTTAATAGCTAGCAAGGCACCAAGACTGGACAGGATGTATCCAAAAATACTGACTGAAGTGAGATTGAAAATTGCAGGTGCACTGGATATAAACCTTCAGTATTCCCAAGATTCTGAGGGGTCTCAGAAGACTTCAAAAGTGCAACAATACAGTCTTGATCAAGTAAAAGATGCTCAGAAAAGACAGGAAATGAATAAAAAGTGGAGGAGTGGCAGAATTGATTAAGGACAGCATTTCAGTGCAGGAAAATGACTTTCTTCCAGTGTATATTTAGGTTAGAATCAATCAGGTTAGATACAAGGAACAAAAGGGATGCCTTGCATAGTCTGTAGATAGCAAACTAGGGGGAAGGACATGAACAAAATGCAAGGAGATTATGGAAAGATGCCTACATTGTAAAAGTAGTTAAAATTGGGAAGGGAAACAGGGACTATCACTAATGATAATTTAAAGGTGCGTTCAGAAGAATTTCTTACAACTGTATGTAATCAGTTGGTCCTGGATCTTGGAAATGAGGTGGGCCGAGCAGATTAGATGTAAATGGGGAGCATTGAAGAGGTGGTGGTAATAGATCATGAGGTTTAGGATTATGTTGATAAATACAATAGGCAATTCACAGTAAGAATAAGTCACAGGTGGTGCTTTGACTTGAATAGGGCAGGAATGGAATCACGGCAGATTGACTGGAACAAAAGGATTGATGGGAAAACTTTTAGCTGAACAATGGATAACTTTTAAAGAGTAGATAGTTTAGGTAGAATCCAAGGTATATTCACTCGAAAGGGAAGGCAAACAATTCTAAAACACCTAGATGTAGAAAATATAGAAATTTTAAATAAGGAACAAAAATTATGCTTATGACAGCTGCCAAGTAGAATACAAAAGGTTTGAAGAAATGTGAAAAAGCATATTAAAGAAAGATGGATTATAAAGGATCCTGGTAGGTAAATAATGGAGAATTGCAAAGTCTTCTACATGTACATCAATAGCAATAGAGTGGTAAAAGGAGTAGGGCTGATTTGGAATCAAATAGAGCATTTAAACATGGAGGCAATGGGCATAGCTTCAGTGTTAGATGAATACTTTGCATCTGTCTTTACCAAGGTGGTAGTGCTACCTAGGTCATGGCGACAGAGAGGATGTAACTGAATGTACATTGGAGAGGATGTAACTGAAAATATTGACTGAATAAAGACTGGAAATTGCAGGTGCACTGGATATAAACTTTCAGTCTTCCCCAAGATTCTGGGAGGTGTCAGAAGACTAAAAATTTGCAAACAATACAATCTTGATCAAGAAAGTTTGTAAGGAATAAGCCCAGCAATTAAAGATCAGTCTACAGTTCCCAGGATGTAAAGAAAAGCCTGGGAACTACAGACCAGTAAACTTAAAATCTGTGGTAGGTAAGTTATTTGAGAATATTCTGAGGGATAAGACACAGGTGCATTTGGAAAGACATGGTTTGATTAGGAATAGTCATCATGGCTTTGTGAGTTGGAGATCATTCCTCACAAATTTGTTCGACTTCTCTAATGAAGTGAGCAGTGGACGTGATCTACACGGACTTCAGTAAAGCATTCGACAAGGCTCCCCGTGAGAGACTGGTTAGCAAGTTTAGATCTCATGAAATACAGGGAGAACTAGCCACTTGGATACAGAACTGACTCAAAGCTAGAAGACAGAGGGTGGTGGTGGAGGCTTGTTTTTCAGACTGGAGGCCTGTGACCAGTGGAGTGCCACAAGGATCGGTGTTGGGTACACTACGTTTCATGATTTATATAAATGATTTGGATGTGAGCATAAGAGATATAGTTAGTGAGTTTGCAGATGACACCAAAGTTGGAGGTGTTGTGGACAGCAAAGAAGGATACCTCAAGTTAAAATGGGATCTTGATCAGATGGGCCAATGGGCTGAGAAGTGGCAGATGGAGTTTAATTTAGATAAATGTGAGGTGCTGCATTTTGGGAAAGGTCCTAGGAAGTGTTACTGAACAAAGAGACTGTGGAGTGCAAGTTCATCGCTCTTTGAAAATGGAGTTGCAGGTAGATAGGATAGTGAAGGATGTGTTTGCCATGCTTTCTTTTATTGGTCAGAGCATTGAGTACAGGAGTTGGGAGGTCATGTTGCAGCTGTACAGGACATTGGTTAGGCCACTTTTGGAATATTGTGTGCAATTCTGATCTCCTTCCTATTGAAAGGATGTTCTGAAACTTCAGAGGGTTCAGAAAAGATTTGCAAGGATGTTACCAGCTTTAGAGGATTTGAGATATAGGGAGAGTGTTGTTTTCCCTGGAGTGTCGGAGGCTGAAAGGTGACCTTATAGAGGTTTACAAAATAATTAGGTGTATGGACATGATAAATAGACAAAGTCTCTTCCCTGGAGTGGGGGAGTCCAGAACTAGAGGGTATAATTTTAGGGTGAGAGGGGAAAGATATAAAAGAGATGTAAGGGGAAACTTCTTCACACAGAGGGAGGTACATGTACAGAATGAGCTTTCAGAGGAAGTGATGGAGACTAGTACAATTGCAACATTTAAAAGACATCTGGGTGGGTATAGAAGTAGGAAAGGTTTGAAGGGATATGGGCTGGGTGCTGGCAGGTGTGACTAGATTGGGCTGGGATATCTGGACGACATGGAGGAGTTGGACCGAAGGGTTGTTTCCATGCTGTACTTCTCTATGATTCTAAGTGACCAGGAAGGTTGATGAGAGCAGGGCAGTAGGTGTAGTCTATAAGGCCTTTGATAAGGTTCCACATGGTACGATGCGCTGGAAGGTTATATCACATAGAATCTAGGGTGACTGGCAAATTGGATACAAAAATTGGCTCGATTGTAGGAAGCAGAATGTAATAGTGGAAGGATGGTTGACTGACTGGAGGCGTATGACGAATGAAGTGCCTCAGGGGTCAGTGCTTGGCCCATTGCTGTTTGTTATCTATATCAATGCTTTGGATAAGAATGTACAAGGTATGATTAGTAAGTTTACAGATTACACAAAAATAGATGGTCTCATGGACAGTGAGGAAGGTTGTCAGAAATTGCAGCAGGACTTAGATCAACTGGGGAAGTGGGCCAAGAAATGGCAAATAGATTTTATTATAGATAAGTTTGAGGTCTGGCATTTTGGAAAGTTAAATCAAGGTAGGAGTTTCATCAGAATGGTAGTGCCTTAAGGAATGTAATGGAACAGAGGGATCTTGGAGTTCAGCTTCACAGTTCCGTGAAAGTGGAGTCACAGGTAGACTGGGCAGTGAAGAAGTTTTTTGGCACACTGGCCTTCATCAGTCAGGGCACTGAGTACAGAAGTTGAGAAGTTATATTGTAGTTGCACAGGATGTTGGTGAGGCCGCACTTGGAGTATTATATTCAGTTTCAGTCACCTTGATATAGGAATCATGTTATTAAACTGGAAAGAGTGCAGAAGAAATTTACAAGGATGTTGCCTGGACTCAATGGTCTGAGCTATAGGGAGAGATTGGACAGGCTTGGACATCTTTCTTTTGAGTGTAGGAGACTTGGGTGTGGGGGGCTTTTAAATGTATATACAATCATGAGAGGCATTGATAGGGTGAATGCACTCAGTCTTTTTCCCAAGGTTGGGGAATCGAGAATTAGAGGACATCAGTTTAAGGTTAAAGGGGAAAGAATAAAAGGGAACCTGAGGGGCAACGTTTTTCACAGAGGGTGGTATGTATCTGGAATGAACTGCCAATTGAGGTGGGTACATTAACAACATTTAAAAGGCATTTGGACAAACACATGGATAGGAAAGGATTAGAAGGATATGGGCCAAGTGCAGGGAAATGGGGTTAATGTGGACAGGCCCTTTGGTCGGCATGGCCCAGTTTGGGCCAAGGGGCCTGATTCTGTGCTACAGGACTCTATGACCAGTCAGTTTAACTTCAGTGGTGGGGAAGCTTCTGGAAAACTTATTTCGGTTACAATTCATAGTCTCATGGTTACAGATGAGTTGTTGATGAATTTCCAACATGGATTTCTGAAGGGGAAATCTTTATGGACTACTTGCTGGGGAAGTAAGAGAAAGAGTCAATGAGGGTGACTGTTGATACAGGGTGCTTGGACTTTCAATATCATGCCATAGAACAGTTATATGAGAAATGTTAGAGCTCAAGGACTAAAACAGACAAAGGCAACATGGAGATTAAATTGGCCTGAATAATAGGAAACAGTATAGTGATCAATGGATATTTCTTGCCAGGAGGAAAGTTTGTAGGGTCTTGGTGTGTAGGGGAAATTGCAAATGATACAAAATCTTGGAAGCATTATAAGCTGTGCGGACAACAGTGTTGAACTCCCTGAGGGCATAGACAAGTTGGTAGAACGAGAAGATTAGTAGCAGGTGAGGTTCAGTGCAAAGAAGTGTGAAATTATATATTTTGGTAGGAAGAACATGAAGAGATGATATAAAGTATGAGATGCAAAATTTAAGTTGGTGGAGGAGCAGACGGGCTGGGTACATATGCACATGGATCATTGAAGATGGGAGGACGCATGGAGAAGCTAGTTAATAAAGCATATGTACCCTGGGCTTTATTAACAGGTGCATGGAATATGTGAGCAAGGAGGTTATGCTGAACTTATGCAAGCATTTGTTGGACCTCAGCTGGAATACTCTGTACAATATTCCAGGTACCACAACACAAGAATGATTGTGAATAGACAGTAGTACTGAAGAGGTTTACAAGAATAGTTCCATACTTTAGTTATGAAGATAGAGTGGAGTGGTTGTCACTGTTCTCCTTAGAGTGATAGGAGATCTGATAAAAGCTCTCAGAATCATGAGAGATCTAGATGTGTAGATCAGAAACTGCCCCCACTTACATAAGGATCAAAAATGAGATAGCAAAGATTTAAAGTGATTTGCAAACTTACCAAATGTGATGTAAGGGAAAAAAATGTTTCACACAGTGAGTAGCTTCGGAGTGGAATGCATTGCTTGAAAGTATGGTAGAGACAGAGTCAATCAGGGAATTCAAGAGGACATTGTTTTTACATAATAATCATCTAATTTGCAAAAATGTATGGAATAGGCAGGAGAACGCCTAAATCAGAATGCTTGTTGGAGAGTTGTTACATACATGATGCAATGAATCTCCTCGTACACCACAACAATTCCGGAATTCTATATTTATAAAGATATAAAGCAAAGAAGTTGGATATGTTAATGAAGGAAACTTAATGAGAAACTTGATTCAATGTTATTGCTGTTGAAGCACCAAATAGTGAATGGTCAAAGATAAATGAAAAACAATATATATAGGTAGACACTTATGTCACAGTGACAGTGATAATCAATACTGGGGCATCTCAGGGAACACAAGTCACATGCTGACATCAACAATGTTCAACTTCAAGCATAGTATTTAAGCAACACACTGACTCCTAGAAGTTAATTGTTGACCATATTTATGGGCACTTGCATATTATTTACAACACCAGTTTTGACGAATGCATGAAATGCATAACGTGTTCTTAACTGATAAGACTTGAATAATATGTTTTGTTTTCTTAAATATATTTGTTCTTAATACAGAGGAACCTCAATTATCCGAATATCAATTGTCTGAATTTCAGATGATGCAAAGAAGATCTCAAGGTCCCGATAGAAACATTACATCAAAGAGGTGTTTCCAACACTGATCGTGTCTTTTGTTTACAATGATTAAAAATGAATTTGGCTTACTGAAATGCTGCCGAGAACTGTGCTGGACAGCGATGGGAGCCTAGGCATCGTCTCCAAATGACTGACTGTCTGCCCTGTCTGCTCTCCCCGCACTTTCCTGTACCTTAAACCCCCCCTTCTTCAGATAATCTCTCCAATATTGTCCTGTACAGGCAAAGGTGAAAGTTGTCAAAATGTTGCAGTAAAAAGTTGTGTATTTGGCTCTGGGTGTGTGTGTATGTGCGCTATTTTGAGACTCACCCCCCCAAAGACAGCAGCAGTCCAGTCCAGCTGCCCAGGTCAGGGGCATGGGTGGGGGGGGAGGGGGGTAGGAAGCGGACGGGGACTAATGGGTGGCAGGGGCGCAGGGGGTGTGGAGGGGGAGGCGGCCGGTTAGGGGTGGGGGCGGATGGAGGGGGCAGGATTGTACGAGGTTGGAGGGCGGGCGGGGGCCGGGTTGGGTGGGCGGGATTGGATGAGGTTGGCGACTGGGGGGGTGGGGCGAACAGGGGCAGGGGCAGAAGGGGGAGCGGAGTAGGCGGGGGTTGGCGGGCAGGGTGAGAGTTCATGCGCAGTGTGCTGCTGCCTAGTCTCCTGAATGGGGAGCAAACTTATCAAGTGCTCACTGTGTCAATCCCATTGAACTGATGGGGGTGCACAGGAGGCTTCATCAATGCTGCAGGTCCCTTACACACAAGTGTGTATCTGATCAGAAACAAACCCTGGGACCGAGAGAGGGAGCATGGGAGGCAGAGCAAGGAAAAAGGAAACTTCAGAAAACTCCGAGCCTCAGAGAAAAGGCATTGAATCAATTAACCGAATAATCAATGATCCGAATGAAATACAGCCCGCCCATTTTGTTCGGATAACCGAGGTTCCTCTGTAATTACAGAAGACCGTTAATTTATTTTAGGAGAAGTACTGGTTATGTTATGGTGAGATAGTTGTACATGTCTCTTTGATCTATAAAGTGAAATACAGCCGAGGATTGTTTTATTTTATCTTTGATTTTGTATATCTAAATGCCTTCAGGTATATCTTCAACATGCTTTAATATATTGCAGTTTTGCACATTTTCACATTATGAATTGTTTAAACTCTGTTCGGTAACATAAACAAGTTGACTAGAAAAGTTTTTTTTTCATTTGTGGTCTGAATGTCATGAACCTTGTTCTTAAAAGCAATCGTCTCATTCTTCCAAAGTCTGTAACAGTGACAGATTAAAACTCCATTCTCTTTGACAAGATAAATAAAATGACAATTTCATGCAGTTTATCATGCTCCTTTGTCACCTTCGGAATTGATTCAGGAGAGATTTTGGAGAAGATATTAACTCAGTGAAAATCTGTTCAATTATATAAGGTTAAAATTAGGCCTATAAATGTGATTACTAGAATGTGCTTGTTTAAAAAAAAAACAAAGCAAATTCCAGTTATCTAACTTTTTTCTTCCATTATCAGATCTATTCTGATGGAAAAACTTCGTAGACATGGTGCAAATGGTGAGCAAATATAACTCATTATCTGACCAGTTCCCTTCTTTTTCCCATTTTCTTATGTTCCTTTTTCATTCTTTTGAAACCTTCCACTGGCTTTTGTATTTATTTGAGTTATGTTTAAACTCTTCTCGTTTTTGAGAATAAAAGAAAGTGCACCTTGACTTTAATGGAGAATGGCTTCTTTTCTCCAGTCTGCAATTAAAGCTGTTTTCCTAGCTGTAGCCACAAGATGTCACCATCTGTCAGATTCCATTTGGAATAGGCAGTTGTTTTAGGTTCACGAAAAAAGCAGAAGCATCTCCAATTCCACACGGATTTTAAATACAGCAGTAAGTCATCAAGATATACTGAAAGGGTCTTTTGCTTTGACAAATTCAAAACTTAAATCATGGTCAAAGTTGGCCACAGTTTAATTGGAGTACATTCTTTTCTCATAGAAGCAAAATACTGCTGATAATTTGAAACAAAAACAGAAAATGTTCAAAGTACTCAGCAGGCCAGACAGTCTGTGCAGAAATTGAGATGGATAGAATTTAATCCCCTATCCAATGGTGACTGAGGTGGGAGGTATTTATCAACAGGAAGGTGGCAAGTAGGTACTCTTCCAAAATACAGTGCTCCCTCCAATTATGTTTCCAATTCAACCATACTTTAATTCATTGAACAAATAGAATTCTAAAGGCTAAAGATGTATGGGGAGAGTGTTAAGAATATAACATTGTGAAAGAAGATCAGCGATGATTATGCTGAATTGCTGAACAGGCTCACTTGGTCTGCTCTTGCTCCTATTTTTGTGTTGCCTAAGAATTTGTTTAGTTCATTGTGGTTAATTGTCAGAAATGTGGTCCTGTATCAAAAACTGAGTTCCTGCTTGATAAAACATGTGGCACTTGATTCTGAAAATTCTGACAATTTCAATCACTGTACAAAGTATATAAAAACCGTTGGCTGCAAGTCAGGGGTACACAATGTAATCTTGCAATTGAGTGTGTGCAAGTCTCAAATAATTTCCATCCAAAAAAACAACTTATGTCACAATTTTTTATAGAGTGCTATTGTGACAGAAGGAAAATATTAATATTTTCCACTACATTTAAGAAAAATGCAACTAGTGAAATATAATACAAGATTTAGAAAAAGGTAAATGCCAGCTAAATTGAAAACAACTAGTAGTTTACCATTACAACCAGAAGTTACCATTACTTTTGGAATAAATGGTCAACCTTGTGCTTTAATTAGATATCATGAATTAACTGCATTCTTTATTGAAGAATTGCACCAATAAGTAGAAGAGTAATGTTTGTCTGCAATGTTTCGTAACGTCTCAGCTAAATTTCACTATGACCTAATAGAAGCAAAGCTAATTTATGGGAGAGATTTTCATTCCTTTTAATGTTGGAATGCACAATATTTCATTCGTTACCTTACTTAGAAATAGCTAAACTTTAATGTCTGATGTACATGCTCCTTTGTTAATGACAATATGGTGTTCCTACAGAAATACATACAAATTTCTTGGTATTTATGGATTGATTATTTAATGGTCAGATATTACTTCAATTCAATCCATTTTCATTTTTTCTTCACCACATTATTGAATTATTTGATTGAAAAGAGGAGGAACTACAATGTTGGTGTTTCAGTATGATATGAGTCTTCATCTCATTTCTCAATATTTCAGTCAGTCATTATTAATCAAGGTCTTAACTTCATGAAAACATCACCAATGCTCAGTAGCAGCAGTGCGTACTATTTCCAAGATGCACTGCAGAAATTCAAAGATCCTCAGACAGCACCTTCTAGACACTCGACTACTTCCATCTAGAAGGACAAGGGCAGCAGATATATGGGAATACCATTACCTTCAAAGTTCTTCTCCAAGCCACTCACCATCCTAATTTGCAGGTATATCACTGTCCCTTCACTGTCTCTGCATCAAAATCCTGGAATTCCCTCCGTAATGGCGTTGTGAGTCAACCCGCAGCAGGTGGAGAGCAGTAGTTCAAGAAAGAAGTTCACTGCCACCTTCTCAAAGGGAAGTATGGATGGGCAATAAATGCTGACCCAGCCAGTGATATTCACATCCCACAAAAGTATTTTTTTTTAAATTACTCTGGAGAAAGTGAGCAAAAGGAAGCAGAGTGTAATCACAGTTATCCAATAGTGCCAGTTATTATGGAACATATTCTGTTCTATTCTAAGCTTGGTCACTTGGTGCTTATGTGGATTATTACAATGCTCTCCCAATTTTTTAAAAAAACCTGTATTCGATAGGCTTCCTTATGTTACACTGGAAGCCAAGTCCTTAACTACATCATGGTTGAACCCAGAAGTGTCTTCAGGTCATGATCCATGCTGGAAATGATGGTTACTTACTTACTTACAGTGTGGAAACAGGCCCTTCGGCCCAACAAGTCCACACCGACCCACCACCCACCCAGACCCATTCCCCTACATTTACCCCTTCACCTAACACTACAGGCAATTTAACATGACCAATTCACCTGACCTACACATTTTTGGACTGTGGGAGGAAACCAGAGCATCCGGAGGAAACCCACGCAGACACTGGGAGAATGTGCAAACTTCACACAGTCAGTCGCCTGAGGCAGGAATTGAATCCAGGTCTCTGGTGCTGTGAGGCAGCAATGCTAACCACTGTGCCACTGTGGTCTGCAAGTTCTGTGAAATGTCATGTGCAAAGATGTTGCTAGATTATTCAGTTTGTGGGAAAACAGAATTGCTGATGAAGCTTAGTCATGCACATTACTGCTCCCAGTTCTTTATTGTTCTTATGTTGATCGACTATGCCTTTGTGTATTCCTGCAGCTCCAATGCACCAAGCACCTTTGCAGTTATGGAAATGTGTTGCTGCTGGAAAAGCGCAGCAGGTCAGGCAGCATCTAGGGAACAGGAGAATCGACGTTTTGGGCATTAGCCCTTCTTCAGGAATGAGGGAAGTTGGTCCAGCAGGCTAAGATAAAAGATAGGGAGGAGGGACTTGGGGGAGGGGCGTCGGAAATGTGATAGGTGGAAAGAGGTCAAGGTGAGGGTGATAGGTCAGACTGGGGTGGGGGCGGAGAGGTCGGGAAGAAGATTGCAGGTTAGGAAGGCGGTGCTGAATTTGATGGATTTGACTGAGACAGGTTGGGGGGAGGGGAAATGAGGAAACTGGTGAAATCCGAGTTCATCCCTTGTGGTTGGAGGGTTCCTAGCCGGAAGATGAGGCGTTCTTCCTCCAACCGTCGTTTCGCTGTGGTCTGATGATGGAGGAGTCCAAAGACCTGCATATCCTTGGTGGAGTGGGAGGGGGAATTGAAATGTTGAGCTACAGGGTGGTTGGGTTGGTTGGTCCGGGTGTCCCAGAGGTGTTCTCTGAAACGCTCCGCAAGTAGGCGGTCTGTCTCCCCAATATAGAGGAGACCACATCGGGTGCAAAGGATGCAATAGATGATATGTGTGGAGGTACAGGTGAATCTGTGGCGGATATGGAAGTTTCCTTTGGGGCCTTGGAGGGAGGTGAGGGGGGAGGTGTGGGCGCAAGTCTTGCACCTCCTGCGGTTGCAGGGGAAGGTGCCGGGAGTGGAGGTTGGGTTGGTGGGGGGTGTGGATCTGACGAGGGAGTCACGGAGGGAGTGGTCTTTACGGAATGCTGATAGGGGAGGGGAGGGAAATATATCCTTGGTGCTGGGGTCTGTTTGGAGGTGGCGGAAGTGACGGCGGATGATGCGCTGTACATGGAGGTTAGTGGGGTGGTAGGTGAGGACCAGTGGGGTTCTGTCCTGGTGGCGGTTGGAGGGGCGGGGTTCAAGGGCGGAGGATCGGGAAGTGGAAGAGATGTGGTGGAGGGCACCGCGACCACGTCGGGGGGGAAATTGCGGTCCTTGAAGAAGGAGGCCATCTGGGATGTGCGTTTTTGGAACTGGTCCTCCTGGGAGCAGATGCGGCGGAGTCGAAGGAATTGGGAGAATGGGATGGCGTTTTTACAGGGGGCAGGATGGGAGGAGGTGTAGTCCAGATAGCTGTGGGAGTCGGTCGGTTTGTAGTAGATGTCATCTTGGAGCCTGCTGTCTGTCATATTACATTATTCCAGTGTTTTCTCAGGTCAATAGTGCAATAAGTTCAATCATTTGCTCTGCCAAAATGCGCCACTCCTTTAAAAAGCACACTGTGTGGCTTTACTAAGGTATCATGCAGAGGTGCCCATGTTGGACTGGGGTGGACACACAACACCAGGTTATAGCTCAACAGGTTTATTTGCAAGTACAGGCTTTCAGAGAGCTGCTATTTTGTTAACTGATGAAGAAGTAGCACTCCAAAAGCTTGTACTTTCAAATACACCTGTTGGTCTATAACCTAGTCATTGAGATGTATAGCACAGAAACAAACCCTTTGGTCCAACTCATCCATGCTGACCAGATATCCTAACCTAATCTAGTCCTATTTGCCAGCAGTTGACCGATATCCCTCTAAACTCTTCCTATTCATCTACCCACCCAAATGTCTTTTAAATGCTATAATTGTACTAGCCTCCACCACTTCCTCTGGCGGTTCTGGTGTTGTGTGAAAAGTTGCTTCTTAGGTCCCTTTTATATCTTTCCCCTCTCACCCTAAACCTATGCACTCTAGCTCTGGACTCCCCCACCCCAGGGAAAAGACCTTATCTGTTTATCCTATCCATGCCCTTCATGATTTTATAAACATCTATAAGGTCACTCCTCAGCCTCCAATGCTCCAGGGAAAACAGCACTAGACTATTCAGCCCCTCACTGTAGCTCAAATCCTCCAACCCTGGCAAAATCCTTGTAAATCTTTTCTGAACCCTTTCAAGTTTCACAACATCCTTCCAATGGGAAGGAGACCAGAACTGCATGCAATATTCCAAAAGTGGGCTAACCAACATCCTGTACAGGTGCAATATGACCTCCCAACTTCTGAACTCAAAGTCTGACCAATAAAGGAAAGCACACCAAATGCCTTCTTCACTATCCTATCTACCTGCAACTCTACTTTCAATCAACTATGAATCTGCACTCCAAGGTCTCTTTGTTCAGCAACACTCCCTAGGACTCTACCATTAAGTGTATAAGCCGTACTCTGATTTGCTTTTCCAAAATGCATCACCTCTCATTTATCTAAATTAAACTCCATCTGCTACTCCTCAGCCCATTGGCCCATCTGATCATGATCCCAATGCAATCTGAGTTAACCTTCTTCACTGCCTACTACACCTCCAAATGTTGGTACCATCTGCAAACATACTAACCTCTACCTCCTATGTTCACATCCAAATCATTGATACAAATGACAAAAAGGAATGGACTCAACATCAATCCTTGTGGCACTTCACTGGTCAAAGGCTTCCAGTCTGGAAAGCAACACTCCAACACCAATGTCTGTCTTCTACCATCAAGCCAGTTCTGTATCCAAACAGCTAGTTCTCCCTGTAAAACATGAGATCTAAGCTTGCTAAGCACTCTCCTATGAGGAACCATGTTGAACGCCTTACTGAAGTCCATATACATCATGTCCACCACTCTGTCCTCATCAATCCTCTTTGTTACTTCTTCAAGAAACTCAATCAAGTTCATGATACATGACTTCCCATGCACAAAGCCATGCGGACTATCCTTATTCAGTCCTTGCCTTTCCAAATATATGTAGGTCCTGTCCTTCAGGATTCCCTTCAACAACTTGCTCACCACCGACGTTAGGCTCACTGGTCTATAGTTCCCTGGCTTGTCCTTACCACCTATCTTAAATAGTGGCACCACATTAGCCAACCTCCAGTCTTCCAGCACTGCACGTGTGACTATTGATGATGCAAATATCTCAGCAAGGGGCCCAGCAATCACTTTCCTCGCTCCCCACAGAGTTCTAGAGTACACCCGATCAGGTCCTGGGGATTTATCCATTTTCATGCATTTCAAGACATCCAGCATCTTCTCCTCTGTAATGTGGATAATTTTCAAGATGTCACCATCTATTTCCCTACATTCTACATCTTCCATGTCCTTCTCCACAGTAAAGACTGATGCAAAATACTCGTTTATTACCTACACCATCTCCTGCGGTTCCACACAAAGGCCATCTTGCTGATCTTTGAGGGGCCTTATTCTCTTCCTAGTTACCCTTTGTCTTCAATGTATTTATAAAAATCCTTTGGATTCTCCTTAACCCTATTTGCCAAAGCTATCTTATGTCCCATTTTTGCCCTCCTGATTTCCCTCTTAAGTATACTCCAACTGCCTTTACACTCTCAGGGTTCACTCAATCTCTCCTGTCTATACCTGACATATTCTGAAATAAAACCACAATTTCTCTAGTCATCCAACATTCCCTACACCTACCAGCCTTTCTTTTCACCCTAACAGGAATATACTTTCTCTGGACTCTCGTTATCTCATTTCTGAAGGATTCCCATTTTCCAGCCGTCCATTTACCTGCGAACATCTGCGTCCAATCAGCTTTTGAAAATTCTTGCCTCATACTATCAAAACTCGCCTTCCTCCAATTTAGAACTTTGGATCCGGTCTATTCTTTTCTATCATTACTTTAAAACCAATAGAGTTATGGTCGCTGGCCCCAAAGTGCTTCCCCACTGACATCTCAGTCACCTGCCCTGCCTTATTTCCCAAGAGTAGGTCAAATTTTGCACCTTCTCTAGTAGGTACATCCACATACTGAATCAGAATTTTTTTTTGTACATGCTTAACAAATTCCTCTCCATCTAAACCCTTAACACAATGCAGTCCCAGTCGATGTTTGGAAAGTTAAAATCCCCTCCATAACCACCCTATTATTCTTACAGATAACTGAAATCTCCTTACAAATTCTTTTCTCAATTTCCCACTGACTATTAGGGGGTATATAATACAATCCCAATAAGGTGATCATCCCTTTCTTATTTCTCAGTTCCAACCAAATAACTTCCCTTAATGTATTACCACGAATATCCTACCTCAGTACAACATTAATGCAATCTCTTATCAAAAACACCATACCCCTTCCTGTCTTGCCCCACCCCCCCAAAACCTTTCCATCCTTCCTGGAACTTTAGGCTTGTCCAGCCAGTCTTGTCCAGCCCTGAGCTATGTTTCTGTAATTGCTAGAATATCCCAGTCCCATGTTCCTAACCATGCCCTGAGCTTATCTGCCTTGCCCATTAGGCCTCTTGCATTGAAGTAAATGCAGTTTAATTTATCAGTCCTACCTTGTTCTCTGCTTTGTTACTTCCTGCCCTGACTGTTTGACTCGCTCACTTTCCCAACTTTAAGAGTCTCAGACTGATCTCTTATCTTACTATTTCCCTGGGTCTCACCTCCCCACTTAATTAGTTTAAATCCTCCTGAGCAGCTCTAGCAAATCTCCTTGCCAGTATATTCATTCTCATCTAATTCATGTGCAATCCATCCTTCTTGTACAGGTTACTTGTGCCTCAGAAGAGATTCCAATGATCCAAAAATGTGAATCCTTCCCCCATGGACCAACTCCGCAGCCATGCATTCATCTGCTCTAAACTCTTATTCCTACCCTCACTAGCTTGTAGCACCAGGAGTGATCCAGACTTTACTACCCTCCTTTTTAAATTCCTGCATAACTCTCTATATTCTCCCTTCAGAATCACGTGCTTTTCCTTTCCTATGTCATTAGTTCCAATGTGTACCTCCTGCTGGGCCCTCTCCCCTGTGAGAACATTCTGCACCATCTTTGAGACATTTATGCTCCTGGCATCATGGAGGCAACACACCATTCTGATTTTTTACTGCGAGCCGCGGAAACGTGTCTATACCTGTGACAAGAGATTCCCCTTTACAGTTGTTTGTTTGGAAACCGACGTACCCCTCATTGCAGTAGAGTCAGTCTCAATACCAGAAACTTGGCTGTCCGTGCTGCATTCCCCTGGGAGTCTACCACCCTCTATATGTTCCAAGACAGCACAGTTGTTTGAAATCGCGATAGCTACTGAAGACTCCTGCACCACCTGCCTACCCCTCCTACGTTTCCTGGAGTTAACCCATCTACCTGACTGTATCTGTGGCTTTTCTCCCTTCCTATAACTGCTATCCATTACACCCTCTGAGCACTTGTAAATTCCTCATTGTCTCTAACTGTTGCTCCAAACAATCCATGCGATCCGATCGAATTCACAACCAAACACACATACTGCTGACATAATCAACAGTAAAGTGAAAACTCTCCTTAAATTCCCACATCCAACAGGAAGAGCACATCACTCTACTAAAGGCCATCTTTGCTCCTTCACAATCTACAGACCCAGAAAATAGCACCATCTTTTTGCCCTAAAAAACAGTGCTCCAGGCTAACTTTGTACTTATGGTTTATATTTTTAAAATTTAATCAAAAGACAGATCTCAATAAAACATACAATCAAGAAAGAACCCTTCTATTTATTACTGCAGACTTTCAGCAAGGTTACACGTTTAAAACTATGCACTTATCCTGTGCTATGAGCTCTTCCACACAGGTTGCACCAAGGACAGCTGTGAATGTTGTTGTTTGTTCATTTTTCCTGGATGCACTCCGATGTCCAGAGATACATGAACTCAAACAGCAAAGGCAGTAACTGTGCAGATTCACTGCTGTGTCAGTTAGCAGTGTAGGTTTCTTTCTCTCTTTCCCTCCTAATTATGTGCTTGATGCTTTGTCTGTATTTCTTTCTTTTAAAGTGCTTTTGTTTTGACTTTGTTTTCCCCACTGTTCTAAAACAATGGAACAGCATATAAAACAATAATTGCTGCTCCTGGAATTTGAGGAAATCACCTCCAACACCTAAAATACCTCAAAAAGGAGCTGGTCTTACAGTTGTGTGATTTTTTACTTTGCTAAGATAGTTAGCTTGAACTCATAGCAGTCATTGAAGACTTTTTTTTACCTTTTACTCAGTATCTAGCCATTCATTAGCCTGCATAGCACAGGCTTGGTATTGCAATAATAACCTGTATGCTGTCTGCTTATTATGTGATGTCGTCATTAACACAAGTGAGAGTAAGTTAATTGTGCTTTGCAATCTCCATTCTTGTCTTGGGCACTTAATCCCCTAGTGATTTTAAATATGTCAATGAAAATGGTTCTTGTATGGAAGTCATCCATCCTTGCAGATACTTTATTGGATCAGTAGGCACAAAAAAAAGTTTCCTGTTACACACCCAATGTCAAGAATATCACTAACAGCTGAAAGCAGATGGATATTTTCATGTTAGGATATGTGTCAAAATAAGTATGTGTCAGATCAGAGCATGTATACCAACAATCCTTGACACTAGCATCCCACTGTACACCGAAATAAATGTATGAGCATACCATTTTGGTGTGACATTTGATGGTTCTTAAAATAAAGCAAATAGATCAATAAAACAGTGTCAAAGTTATATAAATAAGGTATGAAATTATTTTCAAATTCATAGTCAAAGCCACCTCAAGGTCTGGCATTTCTGAATGACCAAGGATTTATGAGGAACCTGAAATGGAATAGAATCTATTTCTTAACCAACTAGCCTGTCCAATCTATGTATTTCAGAACATAAAATAGAAATAGTTTTCCAGACACGAAGGCTTACAACAGTTTTCTATTCACTCTATCTTTTAAATCAAAGAAAACATATGTGCGGTTGCATGAATTAGGAACAGAAGAGGCCACTCAGCCCCTCAAGCCTGATCCACCATTCAGTAAGACCATGACTGGTCCTTACCCCACATGCCTGTGTTGGAGCTATAATCTTTCACCATCTTGCTGAACAAGAATCCATCTACTTCTGTTTTAAGAACACTCAACAATTCCACTTTCTGAGGAAGAGAGTTTTAAAGACTCAAAGCCTATTCTGAGGAAAAATATCTCTTAACCACTGTCTAAAGTGGGGCATTTTATTTTTATTTTTAAATACTGTATATACTCAAGTAATAGTCAAATTATTTTGACTACTTTTTAAGGTTAAATATATGGGGTCAACTATTACATGAAATTCTTGCCTGTCAAAATCCATACCGTATCATTAGCAGAAGTTCAATTGATCTCTAAACAAATAAAGAAAATAAAAATGAATAATGGTAATTCTGAAAACCCGGAGTGGAAAATAACAGCCAGCGAACTGAAAGACCGGAAGCGGAGGGGAATAACCAGCAGACTGGAAAATGGAGCGGGACGTGACGGCCGGCACTCTGACTCATAAACATTGATCTGTTATCTATGAAGAATTAGGGTCAACTTTTACACGCGATATATGGAAAATTTGAGATTATTTGGCCAAAAGTAGGGGATAGACTTTTCAATGAGACTGACTTTTACTTGAGTACATATGGCAGTGACTTCTAGCCCAGAGGAAAATCCTTTCCCAATCCTTCTGGTAAAGACCTCTCACCACCTTTATACCTTTCAATTAAGTTACCTTTTTCTCCTCAAGGTTTCAGCTGGTTCCAAGCCTCTAAAATAACTCATTTATTTCAGGTCTTAGTCTTCTTTGAACTGAGTCCAATGTATTTAAATCCTTCCTTAGATAAGTTGACCAGTAATGTATACAGCACTCCATATGTGGTGTCACCAATGTAAAACTGGAGTTTCCCCAGTTTCCTCAATTTTGTATTCAATTCCCTTCACAGTAAATGACAACATTCTATTAGCTTTCACAGTTACTTGCTATACCTCAGGTAAAAACCTTTTGCAAATCATGCATTATGACACCCAGATCACTCTGCTTCTCAGAGGTCTGTCACCTCTCATTTAAATTGTTCTATCCTTCCTGTCAAAATGGTCAGTTTTACATTTTATCATATTAATATTCATTTGTCAGATCTTTGTTTATTTAGTCCTTCATATCTTACTTGCCTACTTATCATTGTGTTGTCAGCAAATTTGACAACTATACTTTCCATCCTTTGTCAAAGTCATTAATATAAATTGTAAACAGTTGAGGTCCCAGCAGCGATGCCTGTGACACAGCATCATTACATCTTCCCAACCAGAAAATGACACATCTATGCCTACTCTGTTTCCTGTCAGCTACCAAACCTTTCATCTATGCCTCTTGTTATGATGATGGATCAGAATCTCACAGTATTTATAAACAGTTTACTTGTATTTGTTTTAAAAGGATGACTGTTACAAGAAAACTATGTTTAAATTGAATGACTGGCAAAATCATGGGTGAAGCCAATAGAATATTGCAGAATAACTTGTCAGGAAAACTTCAAACTGGGAGAGATATAACAACAAGAGATTAAGGGGGATGATTATCTCTCCTCCCTCTGCAGAAAGCAAGCTCTTGCAGACATGTCAGTTTCACTTTCCAGTAACAAACGCAAGGACAGAAGTTGAAAGGATATTTTTGTCTCACTGAAGGCAGACTTAAAGCTCTCATGTGTACCATCCTGGGTTTGAGCATCAGCATGCTGTGAATATCATAAAGAACTATCCTATAGTTACCTGCCGTGTAACAGGACAACAAAAGATAGACCTTTGCTCTAAGTGCTGCAAACCAAAAGGGAATTCAGACAACAAAATTTCATTCAGTCTGCAAAACCAAGAATCTCCAAAATTGTCTATTCAACCACCAATATCAACGACACTGCTAACCTCCACTGCAAACGGCAGCAATATTCAATTATCTGCTCTTTGTAAACAACTTAAAAGATATATACTGATTAGTTTCTATTTAACTTTTATCTTTTTGGACTCACTGCTTATTTCTAATCTGTTTATATAGGTTGTGTTACTAATTCTACTTACGTTTAGTAATTAATAAAATTATTCCTCTAACTCCAGAAAACCTGGTTAAATTGGCTCCTTTTAAACATAAGCTAATTTGTGTCTGGGAGAAAGTTTGAGAAGGGAAGGGATCCTTTTGAAATTAATTTTGTTGCAACCAACTGACAGGATGGGTGAATAAAGAAATTAAGTCAATTCATCCCTCCTCACTTATGAGCTTAACAGTTTGGGATATCTGTCCAGAACACAAAAAAAAGTGGAACCTTGCTCATATCTGAGTATAACACTGTTACCCCCACACCTTGAACTTCCATTTTCTACAAAAGCCCTTCAAGTGGCACCTTATCAGGTAACTTCTGAATATCCAAATAAAGTAATCCCCTGCTTCTTTTAGCCAAAGAACACATTAGTTCCTCAAGGAATTCCAAATAATTAGTTCCAAATATTTTCCCTTTCACAAAGTAATGCTCACTCCGCCTGATAACTTTGAATTTTTCAATGCACCCTGCTCCAAAACATTTAATGATAGCTTCTAATGTCTTCCCTAACACAGATTTTAAGTTAAAACAAAAGCAAAGGTTGCTGGAGAAACTCAGTAGCTCTGACAGCATCTGTGGAAACAAAAGAGAGTTAATGGTTTGGGTCCAGTGACCCTTCTTTAGAACTAACTCAAAATGTTAACTCTGTTTTCTCTCCACAGTCAGACCTGCTGAATTTCTCTAGTTACGTCTGTTTCAGATTTCTAGCATCCACAGTTCTTTGTTATATTTTACAGAGTTTTAGCTAACTGACCTTCTTCATACCTTTCTTTTGGATAGAAGCATCACATTTGCTATTTTTCAATCTAATGAACCCTTCACTGTATTTGAAAAGGGCAAAAACTGCTACTCACCTGATATTTTGCCTCAAATTCCATTTAGTTTATATTCAGTGAAACAAAAACAGACTTCTTTGTAGTTACAACTGAAGTATTTTTATCAAATAAGTTTTATCCACATGATCTTAAAATATGGTTTCCACAGCTTCATTGTGTACAGAAAAAGCATACAGAGGAGGCTGAAAGTTTGTTTCAGTTTCCAGGCAAAATAATGCAGTCATGGGGTCTTGTTTTTGCTATGTAATGCCAAATTTCTAGGCTACCTTAAAATCAAGGCCAGTGTGGTGTGATTAACAGGATGCGATCTGTCAAGGTTTCCAGGTACTGACAGGTCCTATTAGGTGAAGTTCCACAAAATAACACTACTCATAACTTAACTCTTGTTCCTTTCCTTATTCAAAGAAGCCATAAAAATTACTGGTGCTGGAAATGAACAAATGTTGTATAGCACAGTCTGCTCTTTTATGCTTGGACAGAGGGTTATGTAACTAGAGAGAATGAGGGTATCTGTAAAGATAGGGCAAAACCTGATCATAGGATTCCATGCTATCAGAATACAGCATTACTGTAGTAAATAATGGTGACATTTAGCCATCAGTTGGCTAAATGCCTAGTACAGGGTTCAGAGTAGTGCTAACAGGACAGGGTTTGATCCCCGTTCCAAGTGAGGTAGATTCTGAGTCTGCCTCTTCACCATTCCCATTGTAAACATCACCATGCTTTGATGTGGTTCAGAGAGTAATTGCTAAAGACCTGCCTACGGATAAGGGAGGAAGATGATGAAGATGACAACACAGCAACTGCAAAAATCCACTAGAAATTTAGAAGGAGAATTGTTGTTCATGATTAATGATTATAAACTGGCTGTGCCAGTGACAAACTTAGCCAAGTATCAACCAGCACCTGTTCTGATCATGTTTGGTCCACTGCTAAATTCATCAGAGCCTTATATCTTACTTACAGAATCCCTACCATGTGGAAGCAGGCCCTTCAGCCCAAAATGCTCACACCAACAAATCTCCGAAGAGTAATCCACCCTGATCCAATCCCCTATCCTACATTTACCACTGACTAATGCACCTAACCTACACATCCCCAAACACTATGGGCAATTTTAGCATGGTCAATTCACCTAATCTGCACATTTTTGGATTGTGTGAAGAAAACTACCCACGCAGGTATGGGGAGAACATGCAAACTCCACACAAACAGTTGCCTGATGCTGGAATCGAAGCCGGGTCCCTGGCACTGTGAGGTAGCAGTGCTAGCCACTGAGCCACTGTGCTGCCCTATCTTTAAGTGGCCCTTGTGTCTGGAAGAACCACATGCCACCTTCTTGTATAGCATCATCATCAAACTTTCTTTCTTCTGGAGGGAATTAAGTGTGAATCCTGATAGTAACACACTGACCTAAAAATTAAGAGCAGGAGCAGGTCATTTAGTTCTTGGAGTTTACTCTGCCCTTTTTACAAGATCATGGCTGATTTTCTTTTGCAATACTGTTTTCCTGCACTATGCCCATTTCCTTTGATGTTTTTAATATGTAGCTATTCATTAATCTCAGTCTGAAACATTTAGCGGCTACAACTCCACAGCCCTTTAGGGCAGAGAATTCCAAAGATTTAAACTATTTGGAGTGAAGAGATCCCTCCTCATCTCAATCCTAATTGTTTGCCCCTCATTCTGAGGCTGTTGTCTATATTTCTAGAGAGTCTGCACCTAAATTTTCAAACTCCATAAAGATTTTATGGGCTGAATCTTCATTTGTTTTGACTAACACAGAGTTGTGTTGATTTTTTTTTGGAAGGTTTCTTACTGCAACATCTAGTGGGTTTTCTCCTGCCACTTTTTTAAAAGCCTGCCCTGCACAGTTCCTGACATTTGCTGTAAGCATGGCAGACAGGAAAATCTGTGCCCTGCTGTCAGAACGGCATCTGGTGGTCCTGCCAGGTGGGATGGTCTTCATCTAGGACCAACAATGGAGACCACTAAAACAGACCACTAGCCTGGTCCAAGGCTGCCACCTAGGTTAAAACGCACTCAGTTGTCTGGAATAATACCAAGCATTGAAGTAAAAAGGTCAATGCACTTCTCTAGTGCACGTGTCTAAATGTCACCATCTTCTCTCCAATATATTATCTTCTGTCCCTCTCTGTTCCTGCATCCACCTCCAATCAAGACTCATGCTCAACCACTCTCATTATGACCAGCAATATCTTCACTCATTGTCACTCTTCCCCCACCCCTGACACCAAGTAACACTACATACCCTCTGTGTGCTGCCTATTCGCTCCGTCAGGACACCTCCCCAAATGCAACAGTAGTGACTGTGCTACCCACTTTCATCTCCCGTGATATCTACAGGATAAGAATCAAGTGCTGCTCCTCATTTATTTCCATCCTGAATTGATAATAAAAGTGAAAGTGCTAGAGAAACTCAAGAGATCTGGTAGCACCTGGGAAGTGCAAAACAGAGTCAATGTTTTGCATTTGATGTGACTCTTCAGAACTTAAAGGAGCTGGGAAATGGTGTTTTTTTTTAATGCTGTTAACAGAGGAAGAGGAGCGATTGAAACATATGGTGATGTTGTCCAGAACAAAGGATAAAGTGAGTGCAAATATTGGTAAAGGAGAGACAGAGATGTTAAACAGGTGTAGATGTCAGCTATGAAAACAATATGGGTCTGCTTTCTGAGAGCAAAACCAACAAGGCACAAACAAACTATGGCTGGGTGTGGTCATAGGTCGGGCGGGGGGGGGGGGGGGCACAGGATTATGTTATCTAACTAGAGGACAGAGATCCAACTGAGATTGCCAAACACAAAATTAGGTCCTAAATGCTGTAAAGTGCCTAAGCAGAAAATGAGGTGGTGTTGTTCCTCCAGCTTGCATTGAGCTTCATTGGAACATGGCAGAAGGCCCAGAACAGAAATGTTAGTACGGGTTTGTTGCAATTAGAAGATTGAGCCATTCTTATATAATGATGTGGTCAACCAGTCTACAGAGAGTAATGCCAAAATCAGAAGGAGACCACTTTGTGAGCACCGAATACAATTGGCTCAATTGAAAGAAATACAAGTGAAACGCTGTTTTACTTGAAAGGTCCTGCACGAGTTCTCAGAAATATGTAAATTAACTTTTACTGACATCCAAGTTAAATATTTATCTCTCAGTTCCTACAGTCTAATAGGCAAACTACCTAATCTGTACCTATGCCAATGCTGATATAATGATGACATGATGATGGAGAAACTCAAGACAGAAGCAAATGTTTGTTCATTGTGTTCAGTGAGAATGTTACAGATCTTCCTGTTGAAATAATTTTTGAACCTCTGCTGCCTTAAAGTAAAATAAAATAATCTTTGAATAGAACCATAGGCAAATGTTATCATCGTCTTGAAGTACCCACACAAATGTCCACACCAGTTTCCCGTCATCAAACAGAGTTCACAGTTACAACAAAAGAAGCATGCAGCTATTTTTTAAAGAGCTGTTTCAAGAGAAATGTTTGTGCATTTCTGTGGGCATTGTAGCTTATACTGACTCTTGATTACCTTTTGTGTCTGGATTGACACCCAGCTCACAGAAACATGGCATTTCTATCAATTGTTTAAACAAAAACTAATACAGCGAGGAAAAGGCTGAAAAGGCTGTGATAAGTTCTCTTTTGAAAGGATAATTCCATCAACCTTCTTCAGCTCAATGGAGGTACATGGAAACTGGATTTCCTTTAAAGGGTTAGTCAGTTGTTTGGCATATGACTTACCATCTCTTGCCCACGAGAAATGTTTGGATTTGCTGGAAGGTTAGATCAAAACTGGCAGATAGTATTTTCAGTCTAGCTGGATGAGTAAGGAGTTGACTGCGATTAGCATGTTTGACAAATCGATTTAGTGTAACGATTCAAAGTAATTTCCAATTCAAGTACTGACCACCAAAAAAAAAAATCATGGCTTGTACAAACATGTTCTTATAGATTTAAATTCATTAACACAGCTCTTGAGTCATCCATATTACACAATGACTGAAAGGTTTGAGAACCATCCAAATTTATCCTCGTTCTTCAACACCATGTTTCTGGTAAGCTGCTGGCATCAATTGGCTTCCTTGATGCATCACACTGGTTGGGACCTGATCAATTTTGTTTGTTCGGGTTCTTACCAATGCTCACATATGAGTCATGGAGAAATGCAATCAGAAATGGCAACAGCTGTACTCTTAATATGGAAATATATGAACCTCTCATGTTTGTTCTGGCTCAGGTTGAAAGAAAATAAATTTTGCAGGCATCCTCTGATGTCCCTGATGTCTTTTTAGGAACCACTCTAGAGCATGAGAAAATGTCTGAGCAAGCTAGGAGTTGTTTTGCTAGGGACACTTGGGTTGTGACCTCATTACATCCTTGGCACATGGACAAATGTGGAAAACAAAACTAAATTGAAGTGGTGAAGTGAGGGCAACAGCTCATTATATCAAATCAGCATTCTACTGTGAGAGACAAATTTAAAGGCAATGAGAATCAGAGAGAACTCTTTCCCTTTGTTAGAGTCCTACATGTATAAAGGAAAATGGCTGAAGTTATTGGAACACAATCATTTCTGTCCCAGGGCACCATCCTGGGTCCCAACACCTTTTAGTAGGACTATTCATTGATTGCACATAGTTTAGTGCCATTCGCAACTCCATGGATATTGAAGTAGTCTATGCCTGTGTACTGCAATACCTGGATAAGTCCAGACTTGAGTTGGTATGTGGTAAGTTAGCCTTGTCCAACAGAAGTGGCAGTAAGTGACCATTTTAACAAGAAAGAATCAGTTATCTTCCTTTGAAGTTCAACATAATTCCCACAACTGAAGTTAAAACCTCTGGGAATCATCATTAATCGAAAAAATAACTTGGCAAAACTCTAAATATTATGGCTCCAAGAGCAGCTGAGTGTCTGGGGATTCTGAAATGATTAAATCGCTTGTGACACCCCAAAGCCTGTCCAATATTAAGACAATGTAGAATTTGGGTAAAATGATTGGACTGGTAATCCATAGACCTTCAATAATTTTCTGGAGATATGTTAGGATCCCAACTTTGCAGCAGAGGGAATTCAAACTCTACTGATTTATAAAATCAGAAAAAAAAAGCCAGTCTTAATAATGATACAAAACCAGAAATTGCTCGAAAAAGTCAGCAGGTCTGGCAGCATTTGTGGAGTGGAATCAGAGTTAGCATTTTGGGTCCAGTGACTCTTTTTCAGAACTGATGATAGCTAGGAAATAGTTGGCTTTTATGTAGTAAGTAGAGTCGATATAAGGAGTCAACGATAGATTGAGATAGAGCCCAAGGAGACAGAAGAATAGTTGGACAAACAAAAGGAGTGATCGTGATTAGCCTAGGAGAATCAATAACTACAGTTGGGGACTATTAATGGCTTACAATGGGCTGTGTGTAATTGCAAAGGCTCACCCTTTCCAAACAGTCCTGCAATGTTCTCCAGGCTTAAATCAGGCAAGTAATGGGATGTGTCATCAACTGCTCTATAAAGTAGCATGTACACATCAATAATGTCATCACCAATTTATGGTTTGGGATTCTCCAGGGCCACTTGGCTCCAGTCATGAATAAAAGAGCTGAGTTCCTAAAGGTGTGGTGGGAGTGATTGCCCTTAGCATCAAGTCAGCATTTGTCTGAAATTAATACTAAGGATTCCAAGCAAAATTTGAAGTCATGGAGAACCAGAGACAAAACTCTTCTCAGGCTCAAATCATACCTCACGGAAAAAAGAAAGATGTATGTTTTTTGTTGGAGGTCAGTTACCTGACCACAGGTCATCCCTGGAGGGTTTTCTCAGGGTAGCTAATCATTTCCAGCTTTTATATGAAGGATCTTTGCCCCATCACAAAAGAAAGCAACATTTTGATGTGGGGATGGTTTTTGATGAAGATATTTTGTTCAGTGACCATTTTCTATTTTCAGGTATTAAAGCAGTCAGGATCTGACAACATTCATGCTTTGCTGAATAAGTATCAAGTTATGTTTGTGTCACAAGTATCAGGAGGGAACCTAAACATTATGAGTTTCTCTGGTATTACCATCCTTGAATTTTCTATCATCATCGGATTCATGATTGACCAGACCCCCAACTGAATTAGTCATTGGTTGATTTCTTGTTGTCAGATGTGCCAAGATACAGTGAAAAGTGTTGCTTTGCATGCTACACGGGCAGATTGTACTATGCAAAGTGCATCCAGATAATGGAGTGCAGAATACAGTGGTACAGCTGAAGAGAAAATATCAAGAAAGAGATAAGAATTAGCATTTGAGAGGTCCATTCAAAAGTCTGATAACAGCAGGGAAGAAGCTGTTCTTGAATCTGTTCATATATGTATTCCAACCTTTTTATCTTCTGCCTGATGCAAGAGGGTGGAAGAGTATAACCATGGTGGGAGGGTTTTTTAATTATGTTGGTTGCTTTACTGAGGGAGCGGGAAGTGTAGATGGAGTCAATGGATGGAGGGCTGGTTTACGTGCTGGACTGGGCTGTGTTCATTACTTTCTGTATTTTTTGCAATCTTAAGAGTAGTTGTTGCCATTCCACACTGTGATGTATCTACACAGGATACTTTCTATGGTGCAGCTATAAAAATTGGAGTCCTTGAGGACATTTTGATTTTCCTTTGCCTCAAGAAAGAAGAGACGTTATTGTGCTTTCTTGACAGTTGCATCAATGTGGGTTTATCAGGGAATATTATTGATGACCATCACTCCAGGAACACGACACTCTCAACCATCTCCACCTCAGCACCTATTGTTGCATACAGGGCAGACCCTCCACTCTGCTTCCTGAAGTCAATGACCAGTACTTTCATTTTGCTGATGTTGATGGAGAGATTGTTATCTTTACACCATGCTGTTAAGCACTCAATCAATCCCTTTCCTGTATCCTGTCTCACAGTTGTTCGAGATCTGACCTGCAATGGTGGCATCATCAGCAAATTTGTAAATGGAGTTGGGGTGGAATTTGGCCATAGAATCATGAGTGTACAAGGCAAATAGGAGGGGGGACTGAGTACACAGCTTTATGGGCCACCAGTGTTGAAGATTATGGTGGAGGAGATGATGTCACCTATTCTTACTGATTGGTCTATAGGTCAGGAAGTCAAGCATCCAGTTACAGAGGGGAGAACCAAGAGTTAAGTTCTGGAATTTGGGGATAAGTTTGTTTGGAATTATGCTGCTGAAGGCAGAACCTAAGGCTAATTTGGACTTCAGATTGTAGTAAGGAGAGATTAAATATGTCTGCAAATACTTCCGCCAGCTGGAATGCAAAAGATCTCAGAGCCAGTCATTTTCTGTGGGTACACTCTGAAGAATGGGGAGAAAGTGAGGACTGCAAATGCTGGCGAGTCAGGGTCAAAGCGTGTGGTGCTGGAAAAGCACAGTAGGTCAGGCAGCATCTGAGGAGCAGGAGAGTCGACGTTTCTAATGAAGGGCTTATGCCCGAAGTATCGACTGTCCTGCTCCTCGGATGCTGCCTGACCTGCTGTGCTTTTCCAGCACTACACTCTTCGACTCAAAATCTCAAGAAGGCTGATCTAACATCTGCGGTGGTGACTCTGGGTACAAGGCTGTTTGGATAGGTGACATTTTTCACTGACCTACCTCAAAGCGAGTGTAGAATGCATCAAGTTCATCGGGTAGGATGCACTGTTGCTCATGATTCTGTTTAACTTCGTTTTGTGACCTTAATGTTGTGTGAGCCTTGCCACAAATAATGGGTGTCTGTGTGGATGATCTGGGTTGAGGATTAGGTTGGAATTGCCTCTTGCTATCTCTGAAGGCTTCACGAAGGTCATACCTGGATTTCCTGTTTAGGTCAGGTTGCCCGACTTGTACGCCTCAGACCTGGAGGGAGTGGATCTCCCAGTTCGTCCATGGTTTCCGGTTGTAAAACATTCAAATTAACTTCTATGTCCTATAAATATGGTGGCTATAAGAGCAGGTCAGAGACTGGGAATACTGTGGCAAGTAGCTTGCGTTCTATCTCCCACAAACCTTGTCCACCAGCTACAACAAATTAGTGAGAAGCATGACTAAATACTTTCCACTTAATGATTACATCATGGTGGTCAACTCTGCATGCAGAATCACTTGGTGTGGTTCAGGAGCTCCATTTTGGTACAGCGTGGGAGTCTTTTTAACATTAGATGCAAAGCAAAAACTGGGGACTGGGTAAGTACACAATTTTCTGGTACTTTTCATGAACCACCTGAGCTTTTCATTCCTGCTTGCATCTTCCAATACCCCCTATACAGGCAGCTTCCAGAGGTCATTGGCCATCAGCAATTATTGCCCAGTTCAGATGTCAACACATGTCATCTCTTTATTTATCAACGTACTTGATGGGAGTACCATCTGAAGTTAACCCTCAAAGTGCTCGTCCAGAAACTGTAATGTTCGTGCTGATGGATGTGTTTGAAAGGTGGTATGAAGAACCAACTAATTCAACAATTCGCCCACTTAAGCCAACACTGCCGTCTCCCAGTTAATTCAAAATTCACAGATATAATGCACATTAACTAAACCCCATCTGAGCATAGATAAATTGAAGGGATGTTAGTTTATATCTTGCAATATTTTCTTGGAGCTGAGAGTCATGACGTTTTCTTGTTGCTTCCTTGTGACAGACACATTGTGACATTCATAGCAGAACCCTCATAAATCATAGGGGACCACATAATCTCTAAATTTATAATACAGGGTAAGGGCCCTTGGAGTGCAATAGAGGTGTTCCTCCTTCTGTGATAACTTCTCTGAATAGGTACTTGAGAAAAGATCAATAATGCAGCAATTCCAAAGTCACATGACTTGTAAATACTGCTTCAACAATGAGCCACTACACTCATGACTTTATATTAGGTATTTTTGACCATTATGTATATATATATATATATATATACTTCCAAAGATTTTCACTTACCAGTTTTCCACAATGCTTCATTGTACCTACCTTCAAAGATATGGAGTTGGTTTACACTATGTTGTCTTGCAATGTGTTGCCAGTAGGCACTCCGAGGAAGAGGCATTATTGTACCCAATGAGGCCGTTCTTTCATTTCCTTTGGTCTGATGCTGGAAGAGAAATAGGTTGAAAAAATCATGAATTGAAAACATTATACAGAAGTAACTTATTTGCACTTTGAATTACCAAAATAAATTAACCTACAGACACTTGAATAATACACAAAGGAGATCATAACAATCACTCATGGTAAACTGATAATTAGTACATGGAACAGTACAGCACAAGAACAGATCCTTCAGCCCACCATGTCTGTGCTGACTATGATGCCACTGTGAAATAATCCCATCTGCCTGCACATAGTCTGTACCTCTCTATTCCCTGCCTGTTCATGTATCTGTCTAAATGCCTCTTAAACGTTGCTCTTGTATGCACTCCTACCACCTCCCAACACCTATCACCTTCAGTATGAAAACCACTTGCCTTGCACATCTCCTTTAATTTTTTTTTCCTCTCAATGTAAATCTATGGTCTAATATTTGACAGTTTCAGCCTGGAAAAAAATACTTCAACTTTCCACTCTATCCATGCCTCGCATAATTTTATATACTTCTATCAGGTCACTCCCTCAGCCTCCGATACTCTAGTGTAAACAATCCAATACTTTAATTAATACACTTCAATCCAGGCTATGTCCTGGTAAACCCCTTCTGCACCCTCTCCAAAGTGTCCGCATCCTTTCTATATTGCAGAGACAAGAACTGCATATAGTACTCCAAATGTGGCCTGACCAAAGTCTTATACAAGTTTTATACAATATGCCTTGCCAACGTTTATAGTCCATGCCCTAAACAATGAAGGGAAGGATGCTGTATACTTTCTTCATCACCTTATCCATTTTCAGGCAGCTATAGATTTGGACCACAAGATCCCTCCGTACATCAATGCGTCTGAGCGTCTGGCCATTCACTGTATATTTTCCTCTTGCATTTAACCTCCCAAAATGCATCACAATGTGGAGGAGCTGGTGTTGGACTGGGGTTGACAAAGTTAAAAATCACAAAACACCAGGTGTTGAAGCTGATGAAGTAGCAGTTCTCTGAAAGCTACTGCTTCCAAATAAACCTTTTGGACTATAACCTGATGTTGTGTGAAATTTAGCAAAATGCATCACTTCACATTTGTCCAGATTAAACTTTATCACCCATTTCTTGACCCAGCTTTCCAGCCAATCTTGTTGCATCCTTTGATATCCTTCCTCACTATCCACAGTTCCACCAATTTTGTGTCCTCTACAACTTGATAATCCGACCACCAATATTTCATCCAAATATTTAATGTTACAAGCAACATAGGTCCTAGTACTGATCCTTGAGGAACATCACTGGTCACAGGTCTTCAGTCAGAAAAACTGTCCGCTGTGGCCAAAGCCAATTTTGTATCCAACTTGCCAACTCATGACGGATTCTATGTGATTTCATCTTCTGGAGCAGCCTATCATGAGGGACCTTGTTAAATGCTTTAATTAAGTTCATGTAGACAACATCCACTGCCTTAGCCTTAGCCTCATCAATTTCCATTGTCACTTCCTCAAAAAAACTCAATCAAGTTTATGAAACAAGAACCTTCCCTGCATTAACCAATGTTGACTATCCCTAGTAAGTCCAAACTTTCACTAACTGGCATGATGGGATTTGACCCCATAGCCCCAGAACATTACCTTGGGGTTCTGGATTACCAATCCAGCGACATTACCACTTTGTGATGCTTATCTCGGAAATGTAGTTTAAAAGTTGCTAATTGAAGAAGCTATAATGCACTGAATGCGCTAACACAGATGTGGAGGATAGAGGGGTGGAAACAATTGCAGGTCTCACGCATTAAAGTTCGAGCAAACCCCTTTGTGCTTGGCTGTTTCCCACGGTAGCCATGTAATGCTCTCAGGCCTTTAACTGGCCCGGAGTAGAATATTCACTCCCCTTGGAGAGAAAGTCTCACCTCTAAGCACTTGTTGGCTTATCCAATGGCTGCAGTTCTGTCACCCTATCAATGTCATTGGGAGCAGTGGACAGGCAGTCTCAACGAGGAAGCACTGAAGGGGCACAGATTTTCAAGCCTAGGTCTTTCTGGGAAAAGGCTGGTGACCACAATGAAGGGTGTGAGAAACCGGGATCTATGCGCTTGTTAAAGGGGAGGGGAATAACGGCTCTGAGTGATCCTTGAAGGGGTCAGCCAAGAGGCACTGGATGCAAGAAAAGGGGTACCCAATCATTCCCAACTTGGTTACAAGGTCGCCAGGGCACTGACTTCCTCTGCCATAGGCAGTCGTCAATAACTTAAGCATCTCTACTGATCAATGAGTAAAAGAGCTGCTTGATGTTCACGTGCCATTGGCAAAATACATGGTGGGCAGTTGGACAACGGGCATGGCACCACTCTATTGGAATCCAATTTTATGCCCTCCCATCACTTGCCATCCGTCCCTTTCTGCACCCCTCCCAACCACCAATAGATCATCAAAGGCAGCCCCTTAAGTTCTCAAAGTGCCTCAAAACAACATCCTTCTAGAGTTACATACATTTAAAAAAGGGAGTGTGAAAGTGAAATGAGTGACTCAGTCATTCTTTCTTGAATGACTTAGCTTCTTGTCCTTTGCAAAAAAAACCAGAAGGATATTTGAAAATGAGTGACAAGTGAGAAATGGTGCCCTTTCTCATATAATGGAAAATTCTTGGAGTTCTTTGGAGTGAACTCAGCGAAGTGGAACATCTTTGAAACTACCATGCTGTTAAATACAGTTCCAGCGTCACACAACAATATACATACAAAAGGCAGTAAATCCTGCTTATTTTATGGGACACAATGAGCCTCAGAATCTTAAGCAGCTCTCTAATTAATATTAAAAAGGAAGGTTATCTTCTTAGTTGTTTATGATTGAAGCCCTTAGCTCTCAATTAACATGTAATGAGTTCAGGTTATAGATCTGCCACATCAGTTAAATGCTCTTACTTCTAGTTAGGCCTGTTTCAATAGATATTATTGGAATTTAAATGGCTGTATGTTAATAGTAAGGCATCCTATCTGATTATTGGGATGGTCATAGGGTAAACAGATCTGTAGAAGTCCTTTGCAAAATAAACATAATATTTTAAATCTAAAACAAGTATGACTGAATTCTCTTATTGCTTACATAAATTGGAACAACATCATCTGCAGATGCAAGTTAAGTTGAATAATTTAAGGCAATTACCAGACGCACTTTTTATCTCCCAGGTATGTCACTGAAATCTTACTACAATATTAAGACATGTGAATTCCATAAGTGAGAAATGGTGCATAGTTAAAAGCTATGAATGAAGACCTGAAATAATTAGGCTTAAGGTGGTTAGAAATGATTCAAAAAATATAACAAAAGACTGAATGGGAAGATAAATGAATATATTTTCAGACAATAAGGTAAGAAATATTAAGGTCTTTTGTAAGTGTTTTAAAGATAAAGCAATTGTTAAATAGAGTCCAGCATTTCATAATAAAGTGGGAATGAATCTCTGCAGCATTCTGGTAGAGTTTTAGCTTTATTAAATAATGATGGAATAATAAATGTAAGTGTACAAAAGGAAAATGTTGTATGATAGAGATCACCATGGAAAGAAAGTGGGTTTGAAGAGTTTTGTGTGAAATTCAAGGTGGATAAATTATCTGGTAATCAATTTGGACAGATAACAGCAGTGAATGCAGTAACTGAGTGTATAGAGATTGCCAGAAGAAACCTTCCAAGGTGTCTCTCAAAGAGGACAAAGGAAAAAAAAAGCTATATGAGGAAATGTGATAAAATGTATGGAAGATTTCCTAACAGATAAGGAACAAAATGGTTAGTGGGTGGTGTTCAGAATGCAGAAATGCTGGAAAGCATCTATGATTCAGTCTGGTCCACTTCTGTTCTCATATAAATAGCGCAGGGAGCATGGTATGGAAATTTGCAACTGACACAAAAGTAAAGGAATTGACAATAAGTGAGATCTTATCGAAGGGTATACACAGGAAATGTGAGTGGGCAGAAAAAGGCAAAAGCAATTTAAATCAGAAATGTAAGACATTACATTTGAAAGAATAAAATAAGAAAGTATAAATACAATTACAAAAAAAAGGATAAGCAGAAGAACCTGAAGTGCTCAGTTATCGAATAATGCAAATACGGGTTGATAAAGCAATAAGAAAATTTTTTAAAAGAACCCAAAAGAACTGTGGATCACAAACAAAAATAAAAATGACTGAAAAAACTCAGCAGATCTGGCAACATCTGTGGAGAGAAATCAGAGTTAATGTTTCAGGTCCAGTGACCATTCTTCACAAAAACATTTATTTCATTTTACATTTTGAAGGAGAGAACAAGACTACAGAAATACTAAAACATTGTACAAGGCAACAAATAGTCAGATTGCTCTACAGGTTTGGCTGCTTCAATACAGGAATTTTAGATCCAGAAAAATGATGTAGGAAAAGTTACAAAGAAAATAATTACAAATGGAGGTTGTATGTTCCGCTTTAATTAATGCACCACAAATGGCCCTCAAATTACCTTCCTGATTGCAGGATCCAATTGATGTTAATATTGTTTAATACATTTTGACTCCATCACTTCATTCAAGAGTTCAATTCTCTGATATTAGACCTAAGTTATTTCTTGTGTCAGTATAGGCCATTTAAAGGAAATGTAGATAAACTTTTAAAATAAAAGAAGATACACTATTATGGTGAATGAGCTAGGTCATGGGATTAGTTGTATTGCCTGGCATATTGGTCTGAATGATCTTCTCTATGCTGTGAAATGTAGTATGCTGAAATTTGATGGATCAAAGCAGCAATGGCAATAACACAAGTTACTTGACTTATCCAAATGTAACTAAAGATTTGAAGGATAAATTAACTAACATGTAGAATTGCAGCTACCAAATTAACCAAATGTTACTCAATATTTTGCTGGCCTTTTACAGAAAGAACTCAGAATTGCTTTTCCAGTTTTACTGCCTTGTAAACATGCATTTGGTTCTTTGGATTATTCTGTTGAAATAGTAAAAGCAAGGGTTTTGTCCATGCCAAAGTAATAAACATGTGCTTTCAAAAATTGAGATTTCAGCTGATATTTTAAAATGCTCATTATACATTACTAGTTACTCAATTACTTACTTAAGCAGGCCTGTTGATGCATATATTTTAGTTTGCATTACATTAACCACAAAGCCTTGCTTCTTCTTGACCCAGATATCTTAAAGTTTGTTTACACACTAACTTTGCACAAGAGTGTGACATAACAGGAAGAGACCCAGAATTTCTGTTGACCAGATAATTGTTTCTGTTGTGCAGATAGGAGTTACGCAAGGGGATTGTAGTCAAGGGAATTGCCTGGGAAATTCAACATTTTGCTGGGAAATCAAAGATTCGGCTGCACAATTCCTCTAATCCGAGAACTCTCCAAAGCATCCATTTAAGTCAAACAATTTGAAGAGTTTCATTGAAGTTAATAGTTATTCAGGAAAGTTAAGATTATTAAATACCTAGTCTATGTGGCAGACAAAGTTCAATGCAGAGAAGGGTAAGGTGATACACCTTTTGAACAGGGAACTAATAGACTCAGTCCTTTAAGCCTGCTCAAGCATTCAATAAGATCATGGTTGATCTGATTTTAATCTCAACTCTATATTCCTGCATATCTCCAATGATCCTTCATCCCCTTTCATCAAGAAGCTATCTGCATTAAAGATCCTACATCCACTGCCTTTGAGGAAGGGAATTCCAAACACTCAGAACCTTCAGAGGGAAAAAAAAGCTTCTTCATCTTAGTTTTAAAATAAAGGGTTGCTCATTTAAACAATGACCATTAGTCATAGATTCTACCACAAATGAAACTTTCTTTCAGCATCCACCTGTTCAACTCTCCTCAGGATCTTTTATGTTTCAATTAATCCTCTTCTGCTTCTTTTAAATTCCAGAGGATTCAAGCTAAGCCAGTCTCGCCTTTCCATATAAGACAATTTGTCCACCCTAGTAAACCATTTTCTGAATTACAGCCAATGCATTAACATCTGTCTATAAGGACGTGATGGGCACTGTACACAATATTCCAAATACAGTCTCACCAATGACCTGGATACCTGAAGCACAACTTCCCCCATTCTTGTATTCGGTTCCCCTCACAATTAAATATAACGTTATACTAGCTTCTCCGATTATTTATTGTACCTGCATATTAACCTTCCGTGATTCATGCACTATGATGCCTAGATCTCTCCACAATTCAAAGTTCTGCAAACTCTCACTACTTACATATTTATTTTTATTAGTTCTGCCAAAATGGACCGTTTCACACTTTCTTACATTGCACTCCAATTGCCATATCTTTGCCCATTCACTGAACCTATTTATAATTCTTTTGTAGTCTCCTTATGTACTCTTCACAACTCACTTTCCTACTATCTTTGTGTCATCAGCAAATTTAGTTACCATACCTTACATACCTTCATCCAAATCATTTACCTAAATTGTAAAGAGCTGAGGCTGCAGCACTGATTCCTGTGACACCCTTCCAACCTGAAAAAGACCTCCCATTCATACTCTGCTTCCTATAAGCAAGTTATTATTTTATCCATGCCAATACATGCCCCCTACACCATGAACTTCTATCGTTTGCAATAACCTTTGATTGTGGCACCTCATCAAATGCCTTGTTGAAATCTAAGTACAATAATCTGCTAGTTTCCCTTCATCTAGAGCATAAATCCTTCTTCAAAGAACTCCAAAATTAGTTAAATGTGATTTCGCTTTAGAAAAAAAAGACATGTTGGCTCTGCCTGATTACCTTGAAATTATCTGGGTGCTCTGTTATTAATTCTTTCATAATAGCTCCTAACATTTTTCCTCTGATAGATATTAAACTGACTGGCCTGTTGTTTCCTGCTTTCTAGGCAAAAGTGAGGACTGCAGATGCTGTAGATCAGAGTCCAGATTAGAGTGGTGCTGGAAAGCACCGCAGGTCAGGCAGCATTCGAGGAGCAAGAAAATCAACATTTCGGGCAAAAGTCCTTCATCAGGAACTTCATTCCTGCCTTGTTGAATAATGGATTTACATTAAATATTTTCTAGTCTAAAGGAACCATGCATAATTCTGATGAGTTTTGGGAAATTTAAAACAATGCATCAACTATCTCACTGGCTAGTTCTTGTAAGACTCTAGGATCAAATCTATCAGGACCTGGGAACCTGTCAACTCACAATGTATTCAGTACAGTTTCCCTGGTAATTGTAATTTTGAGGTCCTCACTCCCTTACAATTCTTGATTAACAGCTTTTTCTAAGACATTACTTGCATCCTCTCTTATGAAGACTGATACAAAATATCTGTTCAATTCATCTACGATCTATTTATCATTCATTCCTAATTCTACTGGACCAACGCTTAATTCAGCAACTCTTCTTTTTTTAAATATCTGAAGAAGATTTTCTTATTTTTGACTAACTTACTCTTGTGATCTACTTTTTCCCTGCTTATAAAACATTTACTAAGTTAATAATATATTTTGACCTACCATCTCCCTTTGTAGAATTATGTCTTTTCTTTAATCCTTCTTTGACTTTTTTAGTTAGTCACAAATGGTAGGTCTGTCCCTTAATTTGTTGTCTTATTTTTTGGTTTATATCTATTTTGCGTTTTCTAAAATATCCCCCTTAAATGTTTGCATTTCTATTGACCTACCCTTAACATAAATTGTCAGTTCCCCTTCACCGACTCTACTTGCATGCCGTCATAATTGCCCTCGTTTAAATTCAAAATAGTCTTTGACCATGACTCTTTCCCTTAACTTGTGTGTAAAATTCAATCGTATTACAATTGTCACTAACCAGGACACTTCCATTGTGAAGTTAGTAATTAATCCAAAGTTATTAGTCAAAACTAGGCCGAATATTGCCTTCTTTCTGGTTGGTGCCCTAACATACTTGTCTAGGAATCTGTCCAAAAACATTCAATGAATTCATCCTGTAGATTACTTTTTCCCATCTGATTTTTCCAAGTTTATATGTAAGTCTACATGAAAACTATCATACCCTTGTAACAAGCTCCCATTATTTTTTCTTGGTGCCATGTCCTGCCATGTGGTTGCTGTGTGAAGGCCTGTACACAACTCAAACAAGTGACCATCTGCCTTTATAGTTCCTTATGGCACAGCCTTAGAGTAAAGAGAAGACCTTTTAGAACAGAGACCAAGAGAAACTTCTTCAGCCAGAGAGTAGTGAATCTATGGAATTCATTACCACAGAAGGCTGTGGAGGCCAGGACATTGAGTATATTTAAGATGGAAATAGATAGGTTCTTCATTGTAAAGGGGATCAAAGGCTACAGGAAGAAAGCGGGAGAATGGGGTTGAAAAACCTGTCAGCCATAATTGAATGGCCTAATTTCTGCTCCTATGTCTTATTGTCTCATCTTTACCCAAACTACATCTATATCTTGCTTTCCTGAATTATTGTCAAACCTCTCTTGTGCTAACATCATCTTTAATTAACAGAGCCACTCCTCCACTCTTTCCTAGCTTCCTGTTCTTAAATCTCACATACCCTTTTCCATTCAGGCCCCAATCTAGTTCAACCCACATCTCAGTTATGGCCACTACATCATAACCACTTATCTCAATTTGCAGTAGTAATCCATCTGTTTTGTTTTAGAATGCTATATACATTTAAATACAGTTTAATATTTACATAACAATTATATATAAACATTAATAAGTAAATACTTTAGTCAAACAAAATTGAAAAACAAAATAAAATAGAGGATACAATTCTAAAGGGGTGCAGGAGAAAGGAACTTCAGTGTTTACATACACAAATCACTGAAAGTAGCAGCAGAAGATGAAGAAAACAATTAATAAAGCATATGGTGTTCCTGACATTATGAATAAAGTGTATAGAGTACAAGAGCATGGAGGTGACGTTGAATTTATACAAGACAGTAATTAGACAACTGCTGGAATATTGTGCACAATTCTGGGAGCCACATTATAGGAAAAGTGTGAACGCATTGTCGAGAGTGCAGAAGCGGTTTACAAGATTGGTTCCAGGAAAGAGAAACTTTAGTTATGAACATGGATTGAATAAGATGGAATTGTTTTCTTTGGAGAGGAGAATGCTGAGAGGAGATTTGAGAGAGATTTATAAAATAATAGTGGGCAGAAGTAAGTAAATCAGAGAAGTTATTGCTACTTGTAAAAGAGAAAAGAGTGAGAGGACATAGATTTAAAGTAATGTGCAAATGAGGCAAGGATAATGTGAAAGAAAGCTTTTCCACATAGTGAGTCGGTAGGGTACAGGATGAACTGCTGGGAAATGTGATGGAGTCAGATTCAACTGAAATACTTAAGGTCAAGATTAGAGTGGTGCTCGAAAAGCACAGCAGGTCAGTCAGCATCCGAATTAGCAGGAAAATTGACGTTCCGGGCAAAAGCCCTTCATCAGGAAACACTTAAAGGGCCGTTGAATGATTGATTAAATAGAAATAGTGTGCAGGGATATCGGGAAAAGGAAGAGATTTGGCACTAGTTCATAGAACCAATGAAGGCACAGTAGGCTGAATGGACTCATTCTGTGCTGTAATAATTCTGTGATTCTATTTTAACTCCTGAGTAACGATTCAACTGATCCCCAACCAAGCTCACATACCTGCAACTGTACCTTGCCCAGATTTCCAATAGCCTCTGCTACTGAACATAATACTCCCTGTCCTTTTTGGATCTACCTGAAAATTCCTCACCTCTGACCTATGTCCCTTCAGGATCTAAAAACTCCTCATCACTGACCTTTGTCCCTTTCTGCATCCCTGGAACCTGACAACTACCTGGGACCCAGCAATTCCCTCCTACGCAATTGGACATGACCCCCTGCCCCTGCCAGTGGACCGAATGCTCCCTCACTTGCCTTTTGGCCCAACCCTATCTGTACTGGACCCAAGCATCCCTGCCCTGCTCCAAACTGGATTGCTATTTTCCCTGCTGCTAGACCACCTCACTCTGGACCCGTCATCCCAAACCCACTGCAGGACCCACTCCTACCTCCACCCCCCTGCCTGACACACTCCCTGCATCTCTGAAATTCCAAATTCCTTTTCAGCACTCAAGACCCAAACCCCTCCCCATCTGTTCTAACTCTCCTCCAGGTCTTGGTACTCCTTTGCATGTTCTGGACTTTGAAAAAAGTAAAACGAAGAAGTTATTGCTACTTGGAAAAGAGAAATGAATGAGAAGGCATAGATTTAAAGTGATTTAAACTCCCTCTCTCTACTCTGGACCTGGTGGCCTTTCCCCACCACTAGACCTGCCTGGGACCTGACATCCGTACCCGCGTTCTAGATACCCACCCAGGTTCCTGACTTGCCCACTACCTTCTACCAACACTGGACTCAATTCAATCTATGGTTTCCAATCATATTACTGCCTCACACTTGGGCCCGATTTCAACCCTGCCCTAAGCACCCTCTCGGACTTGACAATCCCATCAGCATATTATCAGAGTCGATATCTTACATCTACAACACCAAGCAGCCAGAGCATGGGTAATGATCTTGCAAAGAAGGCAGGGAGCAACTCGGTGTTTCCTCAAACTGTATCACCTGATGTGTGGGCCTAAGGTCCATATATGGCAGCAACCTTTCCCAAATGGAAACCATGCATTGGCACACTAATTGATGTGTGCATTGCTTCCCAGTCACTGTGGCCTTACAGTGTTTGAACTGCAAGAGGGAAACCTAAGATCCAACTAATTATCTGTTATTCTATTTGGTCTGGAATGGTAAATTTGCAGAGACTCTTAAATTCTCCATCAATAGCTATTTTTCACTGGCATTGGTTTCCAAGATTGTGTTTTGGGCTCAGTAAGTGAGAGAGACAGACAGAAGAGCTGCTGTTATTCGTGCATGTTAAAATCAGAGAATCCCTACATTGTGGAAGCAGGCCATTCAGTCCATTTAGTCCACATCAATTCCCCCCCCCCACTCTATTTCTGTAACTCTGCATTTCCTGTGGCCAATCCACCTAACCTGCACATCTTTGGAGTGTGGGAGGAAACTGGAGCACCTGGAGGAAACCCACGCAGACAAAGGGAGAATGTGGAAACACTAGACAGTTGCCCAAGGGTGGAATCAAACTCAGGTCCATGGCACTGTGAGGCAGTAACTACTGAGCAACTGTGCCACCCAAAGTATTGTTTTCTCTTTGCTGCTCAAAGCAAGCTTCTGAAATACGGTTGCACATTCCAAATCTAGTCTTTTTCAAACTGAATATTCCATAGACATGGTGACTCAGTGGTTAGAACTGCTGCCTCACACTGCCAGGGACCCGGGTTCAATTCCCGCCTCGGGTAATTGTCTGTGTGGAGTTTGCACATTCTCCCCCGTGTGTGCGTGGGTTTCCTCTGGGGTGCTCCGGTTTCCTCCCACAATCCAAAGATGTGCAGGTCAGGTGAATTGGCTGAGCTAAATTGCCCATAGTGTTAGGTGGATTAGTTAGGAGTAAATACAGGGTGGGGAAATGGGTGTGAGTGGGTTGCTCTTCAGAGGGTCGGTGTGGACTTGTTGGGTCAAAGGGCCTGTTTCCATACTGTAGGGAATCTAATCTAATCAAATCTTCATCTGAGTTCAGCGTGAGTAAGACAAGTTTGCTAATTTCTTGATGCCTCACTATGTTCCAGTGCCTCTTAAATGAAATGCAGCTGGCATCAAAGTAGCTATTTAAAAGTTGGCAAGGGCCTTTTTAAAATAAGTTATAGGTTATTAAAATGAATAGATAGCCAAGCAGCAGATTGTGTTGTTGTATTGTCACTGTGTCTATAAGCGAGGACTCTTGGAATGTGAGTTCAAACCCTACCACATATTTGAACAGATTGATTTAAACAATAGATGTAAAAAAAAATTATCTGGTATAAAAGTCAAATAATGAAAACTGACAGTCCATTTTTAATGTGATTGTAACATCTCCCCACCATGAAGCACAAATATGAACAATGCTGTACAACTCTATAACTCTAATATTTTATTGGTTTGTATATGATGAGTATTCCATTACTAGGTCAAGTTTAAAGAACAATATGGACATTCTGCTTTGTCCTGTCATACTGCACTTGCTTCAGGACTGCCAAATGGATATATTTGCTGAGCTGTGCAACTTGCCCAAGTTTTAACCCTTCACTGCCCAGTTCTATAATCTATGGACCAGATTCACGCATTTTGTTCAAATTGGAACTCTGGGAGGTTGGTGTGTATTAATCTGAGATTTGTCTCCTATAGGGTATCTGGACCTGCATTCTGAGAGTCTGCAAACTTGTGTACACATCTCCAGAAGCCCTTGAGATGTTGGGCCTGCCACTCCTGCTTGTCTGGCAGATGCCATTGCTCATACATCCTGAGTATTCTTATATATCGTGTGCATTCCTTTCAACCCATACTCCCATCTGGACAGCAAACATGAAAATACTAGTTCCCTTAACCAAGTTATATCACAAATAGCTGGTGCCCAACCTCTGATCCCTGCATACACCGCTAGCCACTGCCTGCAACCCATAAAAAAAAACGCTTCTATTCCCACTCCATTTCTGTTCTGTAAACTAATTCTCAATCCACACCAGTACATTTAATTTTGCTCATTTTCCTTTAGTGTGATAATAATATTAATCCCAGACACTTTGTTAATCTATCTGTGAAGTGCATAATAATATGCGTGATTTGGCCAACGAATATTGACAAATATGACAAAACCCTCTGCAAACTCTGACAGCGTAACAGTAAGAAACACAAATGAAGCTCTCTATAATCTTGAGTTTGGGTTTGTGTAAGGTGTAGAAAACCAACACAGACTCACTTATCTGAACAACTTGCTTCTGTGCTGTAAATTATATGTAAATTACTTGCTTTGTTTCCCACTATATGACTGTTTTTTTTTAGAAAGCACCTCCCCAGTATACAACAGTTCCAATCATCTGAGAAATTTGTTCTTTGATCTGGAAAGCAACTTGAAAATTTTTCACTGGTGTCGCTGTCATTTTCACTGGTTTGTCATCTTTGTAAGAATAAATTGAATTGCTAGGTCAGGGCCTGAAGCTGTATACCTAATCTATGTTGTTTTTCAATCGTTACCTTACCTGAAGACAGATCCACAGTGTTTGTCAGTTTTGACTGTTTATTTGAAGCAAGTAAATTGTATAAATTTAAAATTGTGTATTGCAGTTAATACTGTATTATATTCCAACAGCATTACATAGGAAATGCCTGTTTTGGTATCAGTGTAAAATTGTTGGAAACCGAGCTTTGTATCTGTTTATTTAAGTGCAATACATAATGCATTGTTTATTGATCAATTATCAAAATAATAAATGATTGAAGAGAACAGATTTGCTATTTTTGAAACTAATAACGCAGTTCGGGAAATCATTAATATTTTTAAAAAGTAAAGGCAAAATTCATAGTAAAATCGAGACAAGGTAACAATTTCTAGACAGGAGCTCATACTTCAGTTATTTAATGCAATACATAACACTTCAAACCTATCAACCAATATTAAAGTTGCTGGTATGTTAGAAACACTGTTCATTCAGGCACACTGACCAATGTAAAAGGACAACTCTTTTATCTTTTCAGCTGAATCCATATCCACATGCCTTTTAGATATTTTAATCCACCTGTTCAGGGGTGCTATTACACACCTCTGGAGCTGCGGGGACTTGAACCTGCATCCCTTGTCTCACAAATAGGGACATTACCACTGCACCTCAGGAGTTCTAACCACAGGTCCTTTAGCTAAAAGAAACAAATTACATCCCCTGTTGAATCATTACAGTACGTCAAGATAATAAGCTTCTGGATTGCTATGCTTCATGGAGGTAGCACGTTGGAAATCAAGCCCCTCTTCCTGACAGTATCATAAACATGTTCAAAAGTTCTTTCAAAGTCCCCTATTTGCTGTCTGTTAGACTCAGATTCACATGACCAAAAACACCCCAGTCCAACACCAGCATCTACAAATCAAAATTTAGTACTTTGCATTCAATATAAATAGTGAGCTGAATTTTTGTGTGTTTACAATAAAGAACTGAGGAATTGTAGTGTATTTAGAAGCAGGTTGCTGAAACTCATAAATCCAGTTTATACTGTTAGCTTAGTAAGCAGAAGGGAAAAGTGTAAAAGGAGATGACACAGTTCTGCAGTATGTATACGAAATGAAATTCAGCCAGCAGCAAACAACTGATTGGGTTTTTGGATTTGTGATCAGTTGTGGGTGCCAAAGGTCTTCAGCCTGATGGCAACTCTCTGATTCCTGGGCAGCTGAACAGCTTGTGGGTGTGAACGATAATGTGAGGAGCCCTCAGACTTCTGGAAGGGAAGGTAATGTCTCTCTCTCCTGCCAGTAAAGTTCCTGAAGCTAAGGAAAACCGGTTGTTTTCTCCCATCAGTTGCTGTAAGCTGTTTCTTTCAAGCAAAGCCTCAGAGACATTATAATTTGTGAACGAGCCATGTCACTCCTGTGACAAAATAAAATAACCTCAAGAACCTGGGAAACAAAAGAAACACTTCAGGAAGAATCCTGAGGAATGATGCTATTGAACTGTTCCCCAGTGTTTTGTTTTCCTTCCACCAATAACACTTTTTGTCCACTATGTCTGCATATATGTATGAGTTTTAGAAGGGGTTTAGAGTTTTAATAGTGGAGCCATATGTTAATAGCTCATAGTTGTTTATTTGTCAATCGAATTTACTCATTGATTTTACTCATTTACTCATTAGAATTTACGAAATGCTTGTTTTGTGATTTACACATGAAAGAAGTGAAATATCACTGTATTCTAACTGTGTTCATGTCACATTACAGGTGACCACCATTGCACTATACACACACACACAGATACTCCTACACACACACACTCTCGCACACACACAGGCATTCCTATACACACATATACACAGATGCGCACAGACACCCACACACACCCTTATAGACACACACACTCCCACACTCACACATGCACCCTCTCACAGACTTAGGACACTCTGCACTCACTACACACACACATACACTTTCTCACACTCACAACCCCCAACCCAGTCAGACAGACACACACAGACAGACAAAGACCCACATGCTGACATATATTTTGTGGGGTGAATTTGTACTTTCAGGGTTACATTGTACTTTGCTCAAAAACTGCACGCGTTCATGTAGAACTTTGTTATCTCACTTTTTAGATTAGAATCAATCTGAACATCATGGCATAGACAGAGAACAGAGGGGGCTAACACCTTCAACCTATTGTCTAGCTATCACCATTGTTAACAGCTAACCTGAGAATGCAACTTTTTAAAAAAAGGTTTTGTGATTTACACATGAAAGAAGTGGAACTATCATGGTATTCTAACAGATGAAAGGCTTAACAGACAATCAATTTTTCAATGTATAATTTCAGTTACATCACACTGTAAATTTTTGCTATAAATTCTGTGTATTAGGATTGAACCCTCCACTACCACCCTGATGAAGGAGCAACGTTCCGAAAGCTAATGTGCTTCCAATTAAACCTGTTGGACTATAACCTGGTGTTTTGTGATTTTTAACTTTGTACTAAATTTTGGAAAGACAAATCAGTGCAGGACTTATACACTTAATGTTAAGGTCCTATGGAGTGTTGCTGAACAAAGTGAAGTGCAAGTTTATAGTTCCTTGAAAGTAGAGTTGAAGATCGACAGACAGAATTGTGATGAAGGCATTTGGTATGCTTTCCTTTATTGGTCAGAGCAGAGTATTAGAGTTGGGAGGTCATGTTGTGGCTGGACAGGAGATTGGTTCAGCCACTTTTGGAATATTGTATGCAATTCTGGTCTCCCTCCTATCAGAAGGATGTTGTGAAACTTGAATGGGTTCAGAAAAGATTTACAAGGATGTTGCCAGAGTAGGAGGATTTGAGCTATAGGGAGAGGTTGAATAGGCTAGGATTGTTTTCCCTGGAGCGTCAGAGGCTGAAGGGTGGCCTTATAGAGGTTTATAAAATCATGAGGGGTATAGATAGGATAAATAGAAAAGGTCTTTTCCCTGGGGTGGGGGAGTCCAGAACTCGAGGGCATAGGTTTAGTGTGAGAGGGGAAAGATTTAAAAGGGAACTAAGGTGCAACATTTTCATGCAGAGGGTGGTGCATGTACGGAGTGAGCTGCCAAAGGAAATGAAGCAGGCTGGTACAATTACAGAATTTAAAAGGATGAGTATATGAATAGACCGAATAGAGGAATATGGGCCACGTGCTGGAAAATGGGATTAAATTAGGTTGGGTTATCTGGTTGGCATGGACAAGTTGGACTGAAGCATCTGTTTCCATGCTGTACATCTGTATGACTCTATGACTGTATAACACTGTAATTATGTTCCTTCATATTTATGATTTGATTTCAGATATCAGCAATGTTTTGGTGAATGCAACAGAAGTTTAGCACCTATGAACAGTCAATATGTCAGTTAGGTAGAGGTCAAAGTATTACCCCTTCCTAGTGGGCTGTGTGGAATTGCATTGTAAATTTAAGGGACAACTAACCTTGCGAAATGAGGTAAGATTGTGAATTATACACTTCTCATAGTATCCTACAAAGTCATGTTACCTGCATTATTGTCTGACCTGAAGAGCCTGCTATTGAAATAGGTTGTAATGGGAGATTGCAATGATATTTAGAAAGCATTTATCATATGTTTGCTGTAGAACAAAAAGCGTGTAATTCCTAATAGTAACTAGGGTTTCATAAAATGCATTACCAGTTGCTATTATTTTACATTTTGTATTTCTCTCTGTTTCAATCCTTCAGTAACTCTAAACATGTTGCTGTGATTTTGAGTATACCACTGTCAACAATCTACACATTATGATTTTGTTAATTCAGATCCAGCTACAGCTCTTTCTAAAACAAAATAAATGTTTTATACATCAAATTATGAAAACAGGATATTGGGAGAGGATGGAAAAATACATATTTTCCTAATAAAATTTATTTCTATCATATATGACTATTCATGTTATAGTCTGGGGCAATGGTTGAGGTTCTAATACTCTTCCAATGGCACAACTAACTCCCGTTCTTACTGCTTGTTGTGATTTGCAAGTTTTCACTCATTTGGCTGCATTCTGAAAGTACCTTCCTTGGCGATGGGGCTTGAACGACAAGCAGTTAGCCTAGCGGCAGAGACACTAATCACTGCACCACAAGACCTCCAAATTAGTACTACAAGCAACATAAAAGTATAATTTGTGCCCTATCATTGCACAAAGCCAGCAATTTGAATGAAATACAATGAATTCTACACCAGCGCTGCAAATGGGAAGTAAAGGTGAATGTGAGGAGATGTTCCCAGGAGAACAAGTTTTTAAAATACGCAAGAATTGGGTGGGGCTGCAAACTCTTGTGCTGCAGTGATAGTGTCCCTACCTCTGAGCCATGAGTACTGGGTTCAAGTCCCAACTACTGCAGAGATGTGTTGAGACGTATCATTTAGACAGGTTGATTAAAAGAACTGTTTGCATTTGCCACTGGGTGAGGTATATCAATGTTTTGGATTCAGCCACTTTCTGTGGCAGTGTATTCCACAGGCATGCAACTGTCTAAAGTTAAATAAATTTCTCCTTATCTCTGTACAAAAAGGTCCCCCACTGTATCCTCAGACTATGATTCTCAATTATTTTCTGGATCTGGACTCCCCAATCATCGAGAACATTCTCCTGCATTTATCCTGTTGAGTGCTGTTAGAATTTTATAGTTTTCTATGAGATACCCTCACATTCTCCTAATCTCAAGCGAATATAGTCCTAGTTGATCCAATCCCTCTTCATACGTCAGCCCTATTATCTTAGGAGTCAGTCTGGTAAACCTTTGTTGCATCCTTCCCATTGCCAGAACAACCTTCCTCAGAAACGGAGACCAAAACTGCGCAGAACACTCCAGATGTAGTCCCACCAAGGCCCTGTAAAATTGCTGCAAAACAGCTTTGCTCCTGTACTCAGATCCTCTCAGGCCAACATCCCATTTGCCTCTTTCACTGCCTGCTGTACTACATATTTATTTTGCAAGAGGGTAATGCATACATTTTGCCCGAGAGAAGGCTTTATGGTGGAGTTTCCTTGGGGTTAGTTGCTTTTACTGATATATACTATGACATTGGTGTAGAGGGCACAATTCAAGAGCACAGATCATAAGAAATGTGGAAGCATTGTAAACTGAGAGAAGGACAACATTCATTTTCAAAAGTACAGTTTAGTACAATGGACAGCCAAGTGGCAAATGTAATTTAATGCAAAAAGTGAAAAATTATTAATTTTGGCAGGAAGAAGGTAGAAAGTCAATACAACATAAAATATAAGATTCTAATAGCGGTACAGAATCAGAAGGATATGGGTGCATATATGCATAAATCATTGGAAATGACACAAATGAAGGTGTATCAATCATTGAAAGTCATTGAAGGAAAGGTTAGGAGAGCAATTGTTAAACCATACAGCATCCTGAGCTTTATCAATAAGGAATAGAGTGAAAAAGCAAGGAAGTTCTGTCACACGTGTGTAAAACACTAATTCAAACTCATTTGAAGTATTGCACTTATGTGTGAGGGAAGTTAAAATAAGATGGAGACAAAATTCAGGAGAATAGTTCCATGGCTGAGAAACTCCAGTTACTTTCATCAGTGGGAAAAGTTGGTCCTGCTCTCCTTGCAGAAGAGGGGGTTAAGAGGAGATTTTGCAAATCTATTCAAGTCCTGAGGGTTTGGACAGAAGCGATGGAGACAAACTATTCTGACTGGAAGCTGAAAAGGATTGAGAGCTAGATGGCACAGATTTAAGTTTAATGGCAGAGGAAACAATAGTGATATGAGGAACAAAACATTCTAGTACAGAGAGTGATTAGGATCTGGAGTGCACAGCTGCACAGTTTGGTAGAGGTAGGGTCATTTGAGGCTTTTAGAAAGAAACTGGATCTTTAGCTGAGAGAAAAAAATGTAGAGTTGAGGGAAAAAATGATGGAAGCACAAGTAGGTGAAATGGTCCTTCACACAGCAAACAGAGCTATGACATTAAATGGCCTCTTTCTGTGGTGTGGCCATGATATGATTCTTTGAGAAATGATAGTGTCAATTATTATTTTAAAATTCATTTGTGTTGTTAGAATGCAGCTTTATAAAAAGCTGCTGATATTTCTGACCTGAGTTTGTTTAATAACATCAGTAGGTGTGAGGTGGCACTCTGCTTGTCAGCACTATAATTTTTCACCACAATGAGCATGGGCACTAACAAACTAAACAACAATCAATCAAATAAAACGTGTGCATTGATTTCTCTGTCATTGTTCATTCAGTTCTACAAGTTGCAGATGCAAAGATGGGCTAGAAAAGGATAACATCTGGATGTCACATACATTTAATATCCATTCATATGAAGTTGTTTACAGTGCTAAAATAAATATGGATTGCAATTAATCACCAGCAGTCCCAGTTGAATGGTGAAGAGATGTTCATCAATCTACATTAGTCCTCACTCCACTGTGTAACTGAATTAATCAATTTATCAATAAACTACAGCACAGTATAAATGCTTCAATTCAATAAAGAATAAAATAAATCTCAACGTGAAATTTTTCACTTAATTACCACAGAACCCTTTGCTTCTAATGTGGTTCCATTGATCTTTCAATTGTTTGCCCACATGAAGCGTCACTTCTCTAAACACAGTAACCATTAAGTATTTTGCCCTCATGCAGTGTTAAAACCCATCACTTTATGTTACTGAGATAAACCTTGATCTGCTGCAGGTATTTATGACTACAGTGGTAGCAGTTACTATGTAAAACCAGCTAGTTTTCAATTTTTTAAATTAGCATTCTCAGTCTTACCATGCTGAGAAACTGCTTGCAACCGCGACTAAGACTCAATATCTTAAATGCATGTACACTGTTAATGATTTCAAAAGTGTACCTAATTATCCCTGAAAATTGAGTTATTTGGTTTAGATCTTTAACTACTTTATTAAACAGTAATTAGCAATTGTAGAAACCTGGGCAATTTTAATTTGACAAATGTGATGTCACTGAAGCATGAACAGCCCCAGAATGGAGTCAGTGAACTAGCTGGTGCCTAGACATAGCCATCACTCTGTCTAATGTCATTTGCAAAGTAATGATCTCCTGCAATGTACTTGTCTGTTTGCGGTCATAGTAACTTTAATGTGAAACTAATGTCCTACTTTTGGAGACTACAGGGTAGACCAGGTCGTGCAAATAATCTGACCAGTTTTACTATTGATATAAGGTGGATCAGAACAAAAAAGGATAAGCTTTAAAGTATACTTGTGTGGCCAAGAAGGGTACATATGATTGTTTGACCCAAATATTCTGGATGACTCTCGCTCTGAGTTCAGCTCTACCCTCACTACTATCCTCTCCCAAGGACTTTAGTTGCTGCCACCTATTTGCTTTAGAAAATTTCCAAAGCTTACTTAAATAAAATCCAGGCCCCCAAACTGAGTTCAACCCGCAATATCCATCCTGCTGAGCAGGAAGAGATCTATTGCACACTTCTGTCCATGAGCCAGTCTGTCTGCCTGTAAAAAGGGAACAAACCTAAACAGCTCACATGCATTTGTCTTTGTCATAGGACACTTCCTTAAATATAGGAAAACAATGCAGGGCATCATTCTCTTTTGCAGCAATTTTGCTGAAACTAAGCTATTCTCAGTCTTCACCAAGGTGATAGGCAATTCCTAAATGATCCAAACCGATAATGCTATTGCCCATTTCACATTGGAATCACTTTTCATTTACCCTGTCTGTACATCACAACATAGTGACTTTCTATAGATCAAATCCTCATCAAAGTACATATTGAAACTTTAAAAGTCTCCTACTAAACAGCTCTGGATCTTGAAAAATCACAGGAGCCCAAATAATTTCAAATATCACTGTAGAAATCTAATGCAACAATTCTCTGAAAATAACAACAATGACTTCTTCCTCATTTCCATACCATTACTTATCATTTCTGCACCATTGTATCAGAGTTTCAAAGGTGTGCACAATACTCTACTGGCTTATGTACACGCTGCAAATGTTTCTGTCAAAAAACCAGTTTACAAAACCTAAAGACAAGGGAGAAAATGAGGACTGCAAATACTGGAGATCAGAGTCAACAGTGTGGTGCTGGAAAAGCACAGCAGGTCAGGTAGCATCCAAAAAGCAGAAGAATGGGCATTTCGGGCATTCAAGGGAGACTGTTATCATTCAGGGAGTCCCACCAGTCAATCAAGGGCAGTATACAATCTTAAGCCAGGGGTTGGTTTGTCAGTAAGCTGCTGGGGCAGTCAGGGTCAGTGGTTCCTGTATTACTACAGTCCAGTGAGTGGGCCATAGTCAGTCCAGTAAGTCCAGTTCAACCAGTCCACTGGTTCTGGGTAAGTCAGTCGGGGAGCTGTACTGAGATCAGTTGGGAGCCTGGTCACTCGTCAGTTGGTCCTGTCCATCCAATTCGTCATGTATGTCCTATGGTCAGTCTTGGAGGTCAATGAAAGTCAAAAGGTCATCAGGGACTACTATTGTGGTCGGGACATTGGGGAAGTCGACTGAGGGGATTGGAGGCAGAATGTTAAGTCACAGAAGGGGACAATGATTGTTAAGGGAGATGGGGACATGCAGGGTGGATGGGAAAGAGGGGGTCAAGATTAGACTGGTGCTGGAAAGGCACAGCAGGTCAGGCAGCATCCGAGGAGCAGGAAAATCGATGTTTCAGGCAAAAGCCCTTCATCAGGAATCAGAAAGAGGGGGTGTCATTGGTAGTCTTAGCTACCCTCTACTTCACTGTCCTGCATGTCAGAGCCAATGGGTGGCATGGCTAAACTGTAGGGCTGAGGCAGAGGGGATAATATTGGGAGATGGTGACTTTGTTGAAGGGGAACCTGAGGAAACTCCATATGGATTCAGTTGACAGGGATTGGAAGGAACATAAAGGTTCAAGCAGGCCCCACATGAGGGTGAATCTGGGACTCACTGCACGAAGTCTGACCTGTGTTGCCTTCAAACCTCATTTAAATTCTAAATGTACAATGTGAATGGAAAATGACTGTGATCACATTTAGAATGAGCAAGGTAGATTATTTTTTCTGTCTGAGCAAACAAGTTCCGCTTATGAGCGATGTAAGGCTCTTCTGGAAGCAATTGCATTAACCTGTACTCTGCCAGTGGCTGTGAGCTAAATGCATGGGTGGTCAACTCTTTCTGATGACTGTCAATATGACAGCTACACTAAATTTGTATGCAGTTGGCTGTTTCCAGGACTCCACTGGGGAAGCATGGAATTAATACAGTACAGAAGAGGCCTTTCATTCCAGCATGTCTTTACCACCAAAAGTACACTACTACCTAAACCAGGTAGTAGTGTACTTTTGGTGGTAAAGACACCAAACTAGGCCCATAGCCCGCACTAGGCCCATAGCCTTGAATATTAAGATACTTCAAGTGTCCATCCAAGAGTTTTTTTGAAGATGAGGAGGTTATCAACTCCAATTACCCTATCAGGCAGTGCATTCATAATCTCCACTACCCACTAGGTGAAAAAGCTTTTCGTTAAATCCTCCCTAAACCTCCTGCTTCTCACTTTAAAAGTATCACTACTTGTTCTTCATCCTTCAACTATGATGAAGAGGTATGATACTTCTGGGAGGGTCTTGCAGTCCACTCCAGACAAGGCTCCCCCCCTTAATTCCAATATGCTGTGCTCTGCACAGCTGGAACAGACAGAAGGGACATGTGATGGATGTTAAAGAGTTGGGAGAGTAGTCACAGTCTTCCAAGGTAGAAGTTAAGCATAAGGAACATTACATTCCATATGATAGACCAGAGCAGCAACAGGTGTAACAACTAGGTAGGACTTAATAAACTGCTGAGTTCCAATAGATATGAGCTGGGTGCAGTAATCATTCATGGAACTTTTTGTTGTTTGAAATAGAATTGACTCCTGTCTGTTTCCAGAAGCAAATGCAGTCTCTTTTTTTCTCCCATTTTGTTATTGTTCAATTCAAATGAATGTTTTCCACTGTCTGATGCCTTTCCAGCATATGCTCCTCTTGCACTGAGAGAAAATGTAGCACTCCCAAAGACAAGCTTCTGACATGGTATGAGACTAAGAATGGGTGACCTATGTAACTTGATTCTTGCACTTGGAGTTACAATGACAGTGATCAGATGACATAAATTAGTAAAACATTTTTCCCAGGATGAAGGATTCAATAACGAGAGGTCATGCTTTCAAGGTGAGAGGTGGAAAGTTTAAGGGGGATACACATGGCAAGTACTTCACACAGAGGATGGTGGGTGTTTGGAATGCATTGCCAGCAGACGTAGTAGAGGCAGGCACAGTAGATTCATTTAAGATGCATCTGGACAGATACAAGAGTATATGGGGAGCAGAGGGATACAAATGCTTAGGAATTGACCGACAGGTTTCGATAGTACATTAGGATTGGCTCAGGCTTGGAGGGCCGAAGGGCCTGTTCCTGGGCTGTAAATTTTCTTTGTTCTTTGTTCTATTTACAAATTTGAGCTTGCACTGGCAACAAATTGTCACCCCAGCTACTTATCTGCTTTCAGAAGCTTTCTCGGTCATTTGCCTCACACTCCATGTCCTGTGACAGGCAGTTCCTGGTTGGTAGGGCTTGGCGTAATGTGTGGCTGGGCTTTAAACATGGCACCAGAAATCCTGAGACACCCTAGCTGCGGCAATTACTTTCACCACTGGTGAGCACGCAATGATTTGACAGGGGCATACATAGAGGTATAAGGCACACATAATGAGGTAAGCTGTGAAAGGTTGTGTGACATAACTTGTGACAGGGTTATGGTTAGAACTCATGGAGTAAAACTTTCCATGACATTCCCCAAATTTGACACTTAGCTGATTTATGGTAAAATTCAGCTAAGAAATCATGTGGCTCTACTTAGAGCTTTAAATGCAAGTCTATTTGCAATTGGAGTTTTTGCAACCCAGAGAAAGAAACAGAAGCAACTCATCCAGACATAAAACAGAATATTTAGAGAGAGAGAAGATCCAAAGAGAAATAGGATCCATGAAGACAGAAGATCCATAACCTCCAAATCAAAACAGAAGAGGTTTTGTTAGTTTTCAGTCTCCAAATCTGACAGGGTTAGGGAAAAAAAACTTTCAAGTTGCTTCAAAAAAGGCACAAATAGAAGATTGTTCAAGTATCAGACAAGAAGACATCCTAGCAGGCTGCTGAACATGTGACTGTAAAGAAGACATGATAAATAGTAAGTGAGCTGAGTTAGCAGCTTGTTTAAGCATATCAGAAATGATAGGGTGAATGAAGAAATTGCTAAAAAGAAACTGATTGCAACTCTGCTAAATGAACAAGTCATAATAGGAAATAGGGAGCACTTCACTGAAGTTTAAATGTCTGTAAGGTTGTTGTTGGGATTTAAGGATTGAAACTTGCCAATACGTTTAATGAAACCATTTGAAATAGTGCTTGTAAAGTGTAACATAGTTTGTGTCTTTTGTTTTTGGAATTAACATTTATGTTCTTTTTCGTTTTATAAATATATCAGCAGCCTCTTATGAATGTGATCAGTGACTGATATTCATGTAAAACAAAATGAATAATGAAAGTTATAGTGTATCGAGCTCGCTCTCACCCCAGAATCTGACTTACCCAGTATGGCCCTCCACTGGAATCATAGCAGATAAATAAAGTGTAATGAAAAGGACAATCATCTGGAGATTGGAACTGTATTTCTTTTACAAATCAACATTGCTAAAACATTACCAAGACTGTTGCCATGCTATCATATTTTGTGCAATAGATGAGTTACTCATTTTATGAAAGTCATTTATTACTCCATGTCATTGTTCTTAAGGCAGTACAGAAAAAAGACTCTTAAAGGCTAAAAGCTAAAGGCACATAGACTCAGAAACTTTCACGTTCAAGAGCTGACTTAGTTGACTGGGAGCATGTTTCCTATAATTGGCCTCATTTCTGACTTATTGAAGTAGAATTAAAAATCACTCTGCTCTTGATCACTGTTCTGTGCCTCTTGCTGGAAAATAAATAGCAGAAGACAAGATTGGACTTGGTTGCAAGATTCTTAATAACTGAATGCTATGCCATCATTCACTACCTATGTACACCAAATTCAAGAGGAAACTATCAATATTCTGATGTATTGACTGTACAAAGGAACAAGTATATTTGCAAATCTGGAAATCTTATTGAAGAAATGTAAAAACAATCAGATTTTTGTATTTAATATGGGCCAAAAGAGAAACAGCACTGGAAAGAAAAAGATATATTGAAGGTACTCCAGATTATTTTCTGCCATTTGAAGAAACTGAGTTAATTCTGAACAGCAAACCAGACATAGTTAGCAACTGGACGATAAGAAAGCAACTTATAAACACCTATCACCATATGACTGAATTCACAATCAAGTTTCAAAAGGAGAAATGATGGGAATGAGCTGAGGATTGGGATATAAGATTAGTTTTTAAAGGAGTTAAGAAGTTACTGACAATGGAAGGAAAAAATTGCTAACAAGAACCTTGGCTTGAATACCTCGAAGTGTGGCAATCATAGTCGAATTGCCACTGCAGTCCTTGTTTAGCACTGAGCTCTGTACTTCTAGCTGGGAATTCCAAACCTGGCTCCTTCAGAAATGTGGAGCATGTCTGCAATCAGCTTAGGCTGATAAATGACAAGAAACATTCATGTCACAAAGATGCCATGTAATGGCCATTTCCAACAAGAGGGAATATGACAATCTCCTAATGATATTCAATGACATTCCAATTGCTAAATCCCAAACTGTTACTAGCCTGGTGGTTAGCATTGACAAGAAACTGAACTGGAGTAGCCATATAAATACTATGGCCAGAAATGTAGGTCAAAGGCTTGGAATTCCTCAGTGAGTAACTCATTTCCTGACTGTCCAAAGCTTGCCTACCACCCAAAGGCTGAAGTCAGGACTGTAGTGGAATGTGTCCTGCTTGCCTGGACCAGTGCTGCTCCAGCAACCACAGGAAGTTCAATACTTAGGATAAATCAGCCTACTTGATTGGCATCTCAACCATCACTTTATAATTTCACAGCCTCAATCACCAATATATAGAGGTAGAATTGTGCCCCATCTACAACATATACTGCAATATCTCCCCAATGCTCCTTCAACTGAACTTTCTAAATCCTGGCCTCATCCACATGGAAGGATGAAGGCAGTAGATACAGTGGAACACCTTGACCTGCTAATTGCCCTCTAAGTCAAGCACCACCCTGATTTGAAACTGTATTGGGGAGAATAGTTCCTCCACTGTTGCTGGGAACATATCATGGGACTTTGTCCCTAACGGTACTATAGCACTGCACACCACACATAAACCAACACTTCAATAAAGTGACTTGTTATCCTGTTTGTTGGGACTGGCAATAAATGGTGGTCTAACCAGTAATGCTCACCTCCTATGAACAGAAAGAAAAAAACCTTAAATGGTGGTCAGTTAAAATTTATTTGTAAAGTATATGGAAATTTAAGCTTAGCACATTAATCCAAATGGAAAAGTAATGATATCCAAGTATCCATAGAGCCCACTTGATGTAGGCTTTTGCAATCATATCACAATAATAGGTTCTGAGGCTAAAATGATACAATCAATTGCTGTCCATAATAACTACAGCTGATTATCTAGACAACTCCCACTTCATTTATGATTCTGTAATCATATGATTTCCTGGTTCAGAATATATTATTAGATGAAATCACCTATAACTATAATTCAGGCTTTGGTATTTTCTTTCAGGGTTAAAAGAGGAAAATTTTACTCCAGGAGTCAACAATTTGTCACTGAAAGTGATTTTGTCAATCACACAATAATAGCATGATGCAATTCAATTCAGATTACTCTAATTTTAACTGTGTCCGAGGATCCTCATCTACTGAATAATTTTAGCAATCAAACAAAGACAGATTATAGTTCAATGAAATTGCAATAAAGCAGATGCTGACAGTGCTTCAGTACAGTTACAAATTGTTCCATTTGGCTTGAGGATTCTTAATGCAGTCGCTCTTACTGCCTGATTATAAACTGCTAAATGTGATAGCAGCAGATATATGGAGAGTTAATCAAAATTCTGGGACTATAAAATGATTCCTACATAATACAGTGACCTTACTTGGTATTTTTATTCCATGCTTTTTTTCTCTTGTGTATATTTTTACACGTAAACATTTAAGTTAAATATTTAGGATTATTGACTATCATAGCATGAAAGGAGAAGAAACATGGCTGACGCCATGTTTATGCCTTTCAGACAAAAACAAGGATATCACTGGTCACTACACCCAATTCACACGTGTCCTTTCAGCACAGACCTTCACCCATAATTCAATCAAATGGCTTTTAGAAACCTTTACTGTGAAAGAAAAACAAACAAAATGGCATTCATTCTGACAATGCAAAGCCAAAATGACAGCAACATTGGATAGTTACCTTCACCGAATTAAAGAAAGGTAGGTCGGCGGTGTGGCAGCAAATGTGAATGCCCTTCAGTTATATCTTCCATGTGGCTAAGTCTCTTGCTGCAACACTTCAGATACAGAGGAACTTAAGTGGTCTGATTTGGCAATCATTCTTTGTCACAAGGCCAATATCAGGCTCACGACAGATAATTGCTGTCTTCCTGACAAAGAAGGTGCTGTATCTGTGCTATAAAGTTTCCAGCAAATGTTGAACAGCATAATTGGGCACCAGAAGAAGGGTGAAGCTATTCACAACTTTTCCTGTGCCATCTGGAACTCATGTCTATGCCAATTAGAAAGGAAGCAAAGAACATGATTGCTGAAGGGATTTGCACCATCTATGAAGCTGCAGACTTTGCAGTGATCACAATACTGATCCTATATATGTAACTGCATTTTCTCAAGTCCCTTTACATCTGTCTGTCCACTGTTTCTTTCCTTTTTGCTTTTCATCTGACAGTTTCAAGGAGTTATTTTCTGTGTTTCATGATTACTTTTCTCCCCTCCTATCACTTATTCATCAAATCCCTTCGAAATACTGTTCATGTAAATAGAGCTCAATCTGATATATCGGTCATCAAGATGATTCTAGTGCTGTTTTTCTTCTTTATTTGTTGTTGAACAGTCAAATTCATAATTCTGGATCCATTCTACTGAACCACAGAAGTAAGGTAACAGTTGGGGGTTTATGCATTGTATGCACAGCCCAAAAACCTGTTTCAAACAGGTCTCCTTGCCTGCTTTCAGTTCTGATAGAAATAAGTTTCAGAAATTGAGAACTTTGTCTTGTATTTGCATTTTGTTTCACCTGACCTAAGGGAGCTTGATGGACAGCATTGAGTTACAAATTTGACAAAACAAAATTCCATTCACACAAAAGGAGAAAGGGATAGAGAGGCGAAAGGCATTAAATAGGAATGATTGTCAAAATCATGAGATAAAATCAAGGATATGATAAAACTGAAGTTTGTCTTCATTTTATAAGAATCCAAATAATTCAGCTAATCTATGTCCTAATAGGTTGTTGGCTAGCTTTGAAACTGCTGGAGGGATAGTGTTAAATGTGCATCTTTCCTTGAAGGGAAGTCCTCTTTGATGACACAATGTACTGTGTTGCATTGTTGTGACTATGCCTGGCAGCTAATCTGCTTTGTGTGTGCATGATGCATGCACAGAAATCAGTCACTTTCCAGTAACATCAGCTTCAAAACTGGTAATGTGTTTTGCTATTTTTAAATTAACTTACAGTTAATTAATTCCTTTGTTTATTAGACTATTATCATTAACATGACATGGTGAATAGCAGTGGAAATCATGGTGCTAATGAAGCTTGAACAGTCAGCAAGCAAATTATTCTAAAGATAGACCACATGATCAACAGTCTTAAATCATGCTAATGTGCAAGAAACTTTGATGTCTTGACTTGTTACCATGCCAGAGAGAGCTTGGTGGTACACAATCAAATTCCAAATAAGAGGGCATTTTAACTGAGAAAGGGAAGTGAACAGAGTGTGTATTAGATCAACAAGCAAGCAAAGGTGAAATACATATTGTCAAATATCCAGAAAATATCTTAATTTAAATTGGGACACAACAAACCTCCCAACAGAATATTAAATATATGACCAGCATTCAAAGATATTGATTATAGATTTGGGGGTCTTATGCTGAAAATCAAGCCATCAAGATTTGCTTAGATTCATGCAGCATGGAAACAGACCTTAATTCACTTGTGCCAACCAGACATCCAATCTGACCTAGTCCCATTTGCCAGCATTTGGCCCATATTGCTTTAAATCCTTCCTTTCATTTACCCATCAAGATGCCTTTTTAAATGTTGCAATTGTACTCACTTCCACCACTTCTTCTGGCAGCTGGTTCCATACACATACCACCCTCTGCGTGAAATGTTACCCCTCAGATCCTTTCAAAATCTATCACCTCTCACCTTAAACCAATGCCCTCTAGTTTTGGACTCCCCCATCCTTGGAAGACGACCTTGGCTGTTCACCCTGTCCATGCCCCTCATGATTGTATACACTTCTATAAGGTCTCCCCTCAGCCTCTGACACTCCTGGAGAAAATAAAATCCAAACTATTCAGCCTCTCCCAACAACAGTCCTGGTAACATCCTTGTAAAATTTTTCTGCACTCTCTCAAGCATGCCAAATGCTTTGTTCATGACCCTGTCAGCCTGTGATTCCATTTTCAAGGAACTATATACCCACACCCCTAGGTTTCTTTGCTTGGCAACACTTCCCAGGGCCCTACCATTAACTGATAAATCTCACCCTGATTTGCCTTACCAAAATGCAATACCTCACAATTATCCAAATTAAATGCCATCTGCCACTTCTTGGCCCATTGGCTTAGTAATTGGTAATTAAAATATTCACAGACCTAACATGTCAGCATTAACATGCAGAGAGCTAAAAACATTCAACATAGATACACCAGTAAGTATTCCCCTTGAAGAGTGGGTAAAATAACAGGTTGTACAAACCAGAACACACTCTTAAAGGGAGGAAGAACGGATTAATTTTTAATAGGAGCTTATTTTTACACCGGGCAACTGGCAAGCAATGTATTTATCTGAACTTCAGTGAGAAACAGCATACCAGTTGATTAGAATGCTGGATAGGCATGTTCCTGTAAAGTGAAGGACAAGATTGGCAGGATTTTGGAACTTTGGATGCAAGAGAAATTATCAGCTAACTCAAAAAAAAGGAAGCATACCCAAAGTCTAGCAACTAAAAACAAACAAAATTCTTGAAGAATATAGAGAAAGTAGAAAGGAACTCAAACGGAGGAGGAGCCATGAAATGTCCATGGCCAACAGGGTTAAGAAGAATCCCAAGATGTAGGAGAAAATGTTGGGTGTCTTGACATACATTCAGGTAGACAAGTCCTAAGGGCCAGGTGTGATCTATTCCAGGATACTATGGGAGGCAAAGGAAGAAATAGTCGGGGCCCTAACAGATGTCTTTGCATTCTCTTTGAGCTCAGGTGAGATTCCAGAGGACTGGAGAATGGCCAATGTGTTCCTTTGTTTAAGAAGGGAAAAAGAGATAATCCAGGTAATTACAGACCGGCAAGCCTGATGTCAGTGGTGGGGAAGCTGTTGGAGTTCTAGTTGCCACACCACCAGAGGACATGGATGCTTTGGAGAGGGTACAGAGAAGGTTTCCTGGGATGTTTCCTGGTCTGGATGGTTTTAATTATGAGGAGAGATTAGATAAACCTGGATTGTTTTCACTGGAAGGATGGAGGCTGAGGGTAGAGGTCAACAAAATTATGAGAGGCACAGATAGGGTGGATAGTCAGTGGCCTTTTTCGAAGGTGTTCAGGTTAGGTACAAGAGGGCACTGAGGGGGCAAGTTTAAGGGAGAAGTGCAGCAAACATTTTTCACACAGAAGGTTTTGGGTGTGTGAAATCCACTACCATTGGGGGTGGTGGAAGCAGCCACATTAGCAATGTTTAAGGCGTACCTTGATAGACTTGTGAATGGGAGGCAAACAGATATAAATCACGTATGGGCAATAAGTAGCTGGTCCAAATAAGGACTAGGGATCAGCGCAGGTTTGGTGGGCCAAAGGGCCTTGTTCTGTGCTGTATTGTATTGATATCTATCCTTCAATAGGGTCATCCTCACGAAATTGGATATCTGTTAAAGCCATAGCTTCAGACTCACTGCAGAGCACTGTCAATGACATTTAAAGGTGACCATGGCAATCAACTGTAATGTGTTTGGTTCCTTTCAAGATGTAACTTGAGATATTTGTAACATTTCACAGTTTGCCATCCAGTGTTAGTGTGTGAGTCCCTGAGGTTCATGTTCAATGAGAGTTTATTTCATTTCATTATCTATCATGGACACAGTGGGCTAAATGGTTTCCTTCTGTGCTATATCAGTTCATGATTTCACCTCATCTGTTTCCTTCATATCTTAAAAGCTTTGATCAAATCATTCTTTATTTTTGAAAATCCAGGGAAGACAAATTTGTATTGTTTAACCACATCTGGTAGTTTAATCATTGGAATCCGTGCTTAATTGTGGTAAATCAGCATTGTGTTTTCTCAAAGTCAATATAAATTCCAAAGGTTCAGTACCCAGAATTGCTCACAATACACCAGATTTGGTCTGTAGAGCATTATATAGCTCTAGTTTGGCTTCCATCCCATCAATTCTAACCCTCCACTTCAGGAGCATGAAGAGGAGGCAGGAAGAGGAGGAGGAAAATGTTAAAGGAGGAAGGTAGGAGGTAACTGAAACAGCTCCTTTCAGCTGGAAGAACTCATCCGAGTGTGATATCAGTAACTGCAATACCTATTGCCCATTCACAAGCAGTCTCGCACACTATTCCCTCTGGCACTGATTATCACAGCATCCACAATCCAAAAATAAAAGCCACTACAAAATTAACATGCAAAATGAACTATTCCACATGGAAACTGTTTAATTACCAATGAGCCGTCTATTTTTGCACATCTTTCATTGGCCTTTCCCTCTCCTACAGTGTTACACCAGTGGCTGCAGCATAGCTGGCAGACACTTGCTGAGCTTTAGTGTACAGACTATGGATAACCTTGCGTGATGACTTCTACAAGCTGTGGGCCTAGCGTACACAGGTAAAGAACATACAGTTTTGAGATGGGAGTCAAAGTCTGGGCTGGCTTACTGATAAGCGACTGTGAGGGCACAGGCAAAGTCACAGTGTGGGCAGGACAAACATATCCTCAAGAAGGACAATAGGTACATGCTTCACATGCTTCACTGCTACAACAATATGGGTAACATGTTGGAGGAGACTACAAGCTCCATAGTTATGAAAGCAAGAGTCTTAGTTTTGCATGGCAGCTGACTGACTGTAGATGATAAGAACCTGATTATCCAATTGATCCTCAGATAAACTGTGGCTACAGACATTCTACACTTGAAAATGCAATGTCAGCTGTCAGACACTATGAGCTCAATACACAATCCATGCTCAGTGTTCTTTTGAAAGTTGCCTCATCATTGTCCTCACTAGTCCTCTGCTGCAGAATTGGTGTATCTTGGTGGGCTGGCATCTGTCCCACACCAGGACCCTGCCCTATTCTTCCCTCCCAAAGAGCCCTGTCTACTGGTCACTCAGAGGTGATCTCCTGCCACAGTCTGACGCTGCTTCTAATCTAATACATACAACGTCAATATCCTATAGTCTGTTTTGGTAACACACAATAATTCCATTCCCGTGCGACCTCGCGTTATAAGAAAATCACGTAATAAAAACACCATTTAAACCAATGGGACTGGAATCACGTTATAGCTGATGCAGGTAAGGAAAGTTCACATTCTACAAATAATGGTTTCAATTCTTCAATCACGTTGTAGCCAATTTGCATTGAAGGAATGCGTGTTACAGCAGAACCAACTGTACTAATGTCTATGAATGCGAAGGCAAGCGATGGTATGTATTTCCTACCAGTCTCGTGTTGGTACTCTTCCGGTGTCTGTTCCCAAGTTGTATATTTTAGGTGTCTGAAATGCTAAGCTATAGCATTAAGATTACAGTGGGGGTTGAAAGTGCTGAAGCAGGTGGGAGTGCAAACTAAGAGTTGTGTGCTTCAACCACCTGTAGCTTGTAAATGAGAGCGTGAGGTGAAAGCAAGTGAGATGTGAGAAGGAAACATTGGTAAAATGTTACAGTCATCTTCAATGGGTTCAGCTCTGTCTCTGGTGCAGCCTTGGTAATGGGTGTTAGCCTGGTTCAGGTTCCCCCATGGGGTTTCAGATATATAGCAATGCCGATATAGTTGCTGTTACACCCAGCCATGTGTCACCTTATCCTGCAAGAAAGAGGATAATGTGCCAGGTAGTGTTGTGACATCTGCTAGGAAATTGTGGCCAAGAAGATTGAAGAGGTGATAGCTGAGGCTAGTAATGTGATTTGGGTGTGAAGTGTGCTACACTTCCAAATACTGAGGGTGAATCCTGCCATATACCTGTCAGATATGAATCCACATTGATAGAAATTGTAAGCAAGTCAAGTGATGGGGTGCAGTGAATTGGGCAATGGGTGAGACTAGAGCTGTAGTTGGCCAAATTGGACATTTGGAAATGCTGTGATGTGGAAGTGCCTGTGTTGCACTGGGGTGGACAAAGTCAAAAGTCACATGACCCCAGGTTATAATCCAACAGATTATGTGAAATCACAAGGTTTTGGAGTTCTGCTCCTTCATCAGGTAAAGCCAAGTTTGCCTCTGAGCATTCCAAAAGTTTGTGATTTCAAATGCACCTGTTGGGACTACAGCTTGGCAAAAACCAAAAGAACTGCAGATACTGCAAATCAGTAACTAAAACAGAAGTTGCTGGAAAAGCTTAGCAGGTCTGGCAGCACCTGTAAAGAAAATAACCTGGTGTTGTGTGACTTCTAAATTTGGAAATGCATTTACTGACTTTGACCATGCATATGAAGTCACTGAACTTCCTGCACCAGAGTATCAGGTCCTCAGTCCTTGCATCCTGATATTGCTCCTACTGCCATTTGACCATGTCGTTGTAGGGATCCCAATGGAGACTGGATATTTCTCCTTCTCTGCTTTACTGATTGTAGAGAAAACATGGGAAATTTATTTATCACCAAATATCCAATTCTGTTTCAAATTATAAATGGCAGAAATGTACTTCCAGCAGCCTTTTTGATAATTTAAACCATCTTCTGGAATTTTATGTAGAGAGACGAGAAATGTATATTCAAGGACAACTTGGTGTAACAGCTATAATTGTAATCAAACGCAAATTACTTGTGCCCTTGTTGGCTGATTTGCCTCAGGCAAATGTCAATAGCAGAAGCCAGCAATTGGAGTAATCAAATTAGATCACTAATTTAGCTGATTATTAATCACAAGAAACATTCATTACAGATTGTCTCAAAGGGAAATAAATTAAATGAGAAAAAAAGTGTGCCTCCACTTTATTGCATCTCTGCTTTAATTAAAATAGCTGTGAATTTCACAGCGACAGAGGAGTGTTCAAATGATGGATAAGCAAGAATGCTTTTGCTAAGTTATCACGCAATTTGGTGAACGTCTATACTTGTAAAATGTGGTGTGAATATTCGCTGGTCGCACAGAAATATGTACAGCCATTGGTGAAGCTAATTTACATGACTGTCCAGCCTTGCACTCTGTCAGAGGTCAACCCCAAACAAATAGGCATGACAGAGATCATTGTATTACAATAACCAAATTTTTTCAATGCAAGTGGTTTTATGCATGAGGCTGTTTCCTCTGTTCTGCCTTGTACCAGTTATATTCTAGATTTGAAACTGGAAGGAACAAATCTGCGGATCTATTATCAGATGTGCAATGTTAAAATTTTGGCTGTATACCCTTCTATATATCAGAATAAAATGTACTTAGAGGTATTGTTAGCCTGTATGCACCTGATCCCGATCAGAACAAAATAGCAGCCACAATAAGCACTATTTCTAACTGTTCCTGCCAGCACACTGTTTGCAGAGTTAGTGATGCAAGAGAAATGAGGCATAAATTTAGCACTACTTTGATGTTGCATGTCTACTTACATTGATTGAATTATTTTCATTCCCAATACCATTTTCTGCTTGATTCATTCCTTTTCTTTCTCATTTAGTCTCATCATGCACAGTCTAGTGCGTATAATAGGAAATGTTTAGTGCAGTTCTGTTCAAGTATTTATTTTCAACAACAGATTCTTTTATACATTTGTTTTGACACCCTTGAATTGATTTATATTTTGCAGATTCTTTGAAGTTACCAGCATATCATCTTTGCACTAATTATAATGAGAAGTGGTTCCAGTAAAAGGAATATGATTAACAAAATTTAACAGTGAAACTGTTGGAAAATAAAGGCACTAAATTTGGCCAGAGAATTGGAAGGTTGTGAGTTAAATTTAACTCCAGGTCTCTCTGAGAGAATGCCTCACTGTCAGATGAGATATTAAAACAAGGTCCTGATTATTTCTTTGGTCACTCTACAAGATCCCTTGGAATTATTAACAAAAATAGCAAAAATGAACAGGAGGTGTGAAAGTTACCTCAGTGCCCCAGTCAATATTTATTCCTCAAATGTTACAACCTGGAACAAATTGTCTGAACATCTTCAGACTGCTCTGTATGGGATTTGCAGAGTTCAAACTGACTGTCACTTTTCCCACAGCTCCCTTTGAAGCCACTAGGTGGATGAGTGTGTGTGCATATGCGGCATTAGAGCACTGCAGGGCTATGTCACCACAAAACAACAGAGCAGCAGTATGGGATGGGGAGCTCTAAACCTCAAGATGTTTCACAATTATTGAGTTGCAAAGCTACAATTAGCACCCTAGAATCCAGAGTAAACATCAAAAGAGGAACAAAGCTTTCCTAGAACAGTTGTATTTGGCGCACGTGTAGGTGTGTAAGAGAAAGTGTGTGAAAAGAGTGGACAGTTTCACACTGATCATGAGATTTCTGTCTCCCTCTTGTGAATTAAGCATTGGAGAAGAGAGGTGGAGCTGAATTTACAACAAGGCAGTGAGCTGGACAAGGCACTGAATGGTGCTATAAGTGCACTGTATATGTGCTAAACTCCTGTTCCAGGGACACATCAATGACACCAGAGCACTCAACACCACCAACTTCCTATATGATCTTGTGGTGGCAGGGGATACTCCATTTTCCTTCATTACAACAGTGCCTCGATTTCTTGCATGTTTTATTGGCTGTAATGGGGTCAGGAAAGGCATAATATAAATGCAGATCTTTAGGTCAGATTTTCACTCATGAGACTGGAAATTCAGCTGTTCCATCTCTGGAGGTAAGGCCCCTCCACAAACAATTTCTTCATCAAGGAGGTGGTGTGGATTCAAGTCAGCACTACCAAAGTGGAAATTGTTTGGAGTGAGGCCATCATGAGAAGGAGGAATGAACCATGTTGAAAGAGCTGTCCTGAAGGCTGCTCCTACTGAGAGGGAAGGAACTCAAAAAGGTTTAAGGAAGGGGATTCCGACAGAAGTTATGTAAGAATTAATTGTTGCTCAACAGTTATAATGATAGGGTTAAATATTGACTATTGATGTTCATCATCTGATTCTAATAAATGAGAACTATTGTGAATGAAAGTACAGATTTAAAATGGCTGCTATGATTACCTCACCATAAATTGAGGCAGTCCAGAAAACAAGTGAGGAACAAACAAAACTGTCTACACTAAAATTATTATTTTATCTAAATACATCCAAACAAGACAACTGTGTCAGTATCAAGAAGTTCACATCTCCTGTTTCAATTCAGTCATAAGACAAAAGCACACATCAGGCATCAAAGATTGCTTGTAACTGTTCAGTTTGGAAAGACAATGGAGCTAAATTTGAGAAGGTATAAACAAGTCACATTTCAGTCACTGTTTTGTGCAGTGGGGAACAAAAGAAAAATAAACTTGGAACCCCAACAGATGGAAATCTCAATCTCTCCCTGTTTCCCTCAGCATTTTGAAAAAAACAAAATGAAGAAACCAGCATTAACAGAGAATTCAAAGATAATTACAAACTTTACCATTGCTGGGGATACCAGTCAACAATTAAACAACTGTAGTTATAGATTAAAAATGTAATGCCAAAGGATCCTAAAAAATATTTAAAGTGTGTAGCCTTTATTCTTCCTGTTTGTACCAGTCAAATTTTCCTTTTAATACTTATTACCTATTTTGCCTGACCTGCTGCGCTTTTCCAGCAACACATTTCCACCTCTGATCTCCAGCATCTGCAGACCTCACTTTCTCCTCAAAAACTTCATAAGACTCAACTATGCAGATGGCTGCATCTTGACAGATCTTGTAGGTCCTGACACTCTGCAGTAAGTGAGATCAGCATAATGCCTCAGGCTGCTCTATAGATTCCCTCTTTGTGCAGATTCTTCATCTTTGCACATACTCTTTTTATCTCCCAAGTACCACAGCATCCAAATCTGCCCTATCCATTCATCTCACATCTGTACAATGTCATTAAATGAGTGTGGTTAGGATTAGCTCACTAGCCTTTCTCCCCCACATCAGACTGTGCTCACTTAGATAATCTGCTTCTAGCAGGTGAATGGACGCATTTCTTTATGTCACCACATGAAACAAGAAAACTTGCCTACAGCCATTTCAAAATAATGTGGAGGAGGGCTGCTCCAGAAAGTCAGGAACACCCAGGTTTTGTTACTAGAACTTTGGGTCCTGGCCTCGCATATCTGAAATTGCTAACAATGCTCATGGAATAAAGGCAGGTCTTGTACTTGCAAAGGAGGAGGCTAAATGATTATGTGCCACTGCGTTCTTTTCCACGTTAACTCATGTGAGGCAAATGGATAGGGCAGATTTGAATGCTATGGTACTTGGGAGATAAAAAGCCTACGTGCAAAGATGAAGAATCTGCACAAAGAGGGAATCTATAGAGCAGCCTGAGGCATTATGCTGATCTCACTCACTGCAGAGTGTCAGGACCTACAAGAGCTGTCAAGATGCAGCCATCTGCATAGTTTAGTCTTATGAAGCTTTGCCAACATTAAGTGATTACTACAATCCATTTTTTGACAAGATGAATATGTAGTATCAAAATGTTCATTTTCCTATGGGATGCCAATGATGAACTGTATAACTAACCAATGTTATAACCACATAAAGAGGGGTGAATCAGCACCCATCTTTTTAATGCTCATATGGTCAGTCAGAACAAATAAATTAAATTTACAAAAGTTATCAAAATGAAATGAAGAATGTAATTAATTGGTACACAATCCCATCGAGAGATTCTACAAATATATTAAGAACACGAAGGTAACTAGAGAGAGGTTGAACCCCAGGAGATGTGAGAGATATTAAATGAGTATTTTGTGTCAGTTATTACTGTGGAGAAAGAAATGGAGTCTAAAGAATGCAGAGAAATACTTCAAAAACAATTCACATTACAGAAAAGGAAATCCGGGAGGTCTCAGAGAATATAAAGGTGGATAAATCTTCGGGACCTGAACTAATATGTCCCAAAAAGTTGTGGGAAGTAGGGAGGAAATTATGAGACCCTTGCAGAAGTATTTGCGTCATCTATAACTGCAGGTGACGTGCTTGATGACTGGACGGTGGCTAATGTTGTACCTTTGTTTAAGAAAGGTTGCAAGGAGAAACCGATGAACTATAGACCTGTGAGTCTGACTTTGGTTGTGGGTACATTGTTGGAGGTGCTTATAAAATATAGGATTTATGGACATTTAGAGAGGCAAAAATTAGTCAGGGATAATCAGCATGGTTTTGTGTGAGGAAAATTGTGTCTTACATACTTAATTGAGTTTTCTGAGAAAGTTACCAAAAAGAGTAATGATGGCAGAACAGTAGATGTTGGTTATTTGGCTTTTTATAAAGCCTTTGATAAGGTTCTGCATGGCAGACTAATCAGTAAAATTAGATCACATGGGATTGAGGGTGAGCTTACAAATTAGATACATAATTGGCTTAATGGCAGGACACAGAAAATAACAATGGAGAGTTGATTTTCGGAATGGAGGCCTGTGACCAGCGGTACTCCACATGGATCGGTTCTGGTCCTCTTTTGTTTGTCATTTATTCAAATGATTTGGCTGAGAATATAGAAGGTATGGTTCGTAAGTTTGTGGATGGCACCATAATTGGTGGCACAGTAGACAGGTTTTCTACGATTACAGAGAGATCTCGATCAAATGGGTCAATGGGCTGAAAAAATGGAAGATGGAGTTCAATCCGGATAAATGTGAGCTATTGCATTGTGGTACAACAAACAAGGGTAGGGTTTAAACAATTCCTGAAGAAGGGCTTATGCCCGAAACGTCGATTCTCCTGTTCCCTGGATGCTGCCTGACCTGCTGCGCTTTTCCAGCAACACATTTCCAGCTCTGATCTCCAGCATCTGCAGACCTCACTTTCTCCTTTAAACAATTCATGATACAGCCTTGGGCAGTGTTGTAGAGTAGAGGGACTTAAGGGTATAGGTACATCATTCTTCACATATAGACAGGGTGGTTAGAAAGGCATTTGGCACACTTGCCTTCATGCTCAGTCCTTTCTGTATAGAAGTTGGGATGTTATGTTGACGTTGTACAGGACATTGGTGAGGCCTCTTCTGGAATACTGTGTCCAGTTCTGGTCGTCCAGTTATAGGAAGGATATTATTAAACTGGAAAGAGGTTTACCAGGATGTTGCTGGATATGAAAGGTTTGAATTATAAAGAAAAACTGGTGACCGGATAGAAGTTTATAAAATAATGAGAGGTATAGAAAGAGTTGATGGTAGTTGTATTTTCCCTAAAATGGGGAATTTCAAGACTAGGGGGCCACATTCTTAAAGTGAGAGGAGAGAGATTTATAAAAGACATAAGAGGCAAATTTTTCACACAGAAGGTAGTTCAAGTGTGGAATGAACTTCCTGAGGAAGTGGTGGATGTGGATACAATTGTAACATTTAAAAGACATTTGGATGGAAACATGAATAGGAAAGGTTTGGAAGGATATGGGCCAGGAGCAGGCAGATGGGACTAGTTCAGTGTGGGATTATGTTCAGCATGGACTGGTTGGATCAAAGAGTCTGTTTCTGTGCTGTATGACTCTCAGACTCAATGAATCTATGACTCTGTCACTTTGGTTTATGCCTGTGGTCAAGGTACAACAACAGTATGAAATATGTAACTCAATCAGTGTTGCACTACTGATAGAGTGTGAAATTGTCATATAAACAAATTCATCAGATTGGCTGTTAAATGGATGACACAGTACTGTTGCTAATTTTAAACTCTGTATTGCTGCAAAGCCAAGTAATCTATTTTACCCACTCTTTCCACAGATTACTTTATCCTCAGCCCACATCTCAAATCTGTCCAAATCCCACTCCTCTGCAAGTTCCAACCTTATCATGTACCATCTGTTTTCTTTCTAAGCAGCAATCAATCTAGAACTATGATAAAATAAATAAACACTGTATGTTGTCAGCAAATACAATATTGATCTAACTGAGAAACTTAGCAGCAAAGCACGCTCACCTTTTCAGTTTTCATGCATTATTCAGTCTGAATTACTGATTGGTTCTCTTTTGTGTAACAGGAGACCTGGTTACATGTCCCCATTTAGTTTGCTTTCAGATGTGATACCTTGAGCAGTTTCCTACACCGCTGCCCAGGTTAACCCCCAAGAATTGTCCCACTTTAAAAGTAAATCAAGTCAATTGATCATCAGTTCCAGTTTAGAAAACAATTACTTCATTCGAGGCAGACCACCAACAAATATACACTCATGGTTCAACCCTGACAGAAGCTGTTTCAAATGAACAGAAAACACACTAATTTGCAACTTAAACTCTTGAATGAAGGAATATAAATGCACAAGTTAAAATGACTTGCTTTCCCAGAAAACTGCTCAAGATATTCACCTCTTACAGCAAAACAAATAGTTGACATCGGAACTAAAATGAGCTGACTCAATACTCTGGCACAAGTGAAAAATGTTAGAAATATGTGGGTCAGATCATGAATGCTCTTTATATTTCTCATGGACAAATGTATTCAACATGCTTGAAACTCATGTCAATTGAATAGCAACTTTTATAGTCAGCTAATGTAATGAGCATACAAAAATTATCCACATCACTTGTTTGCATATATGCTTTAAAATGAGATGTATCATTGACATAGTATATAGTGAACATTGATTATTAATAAATAGGCACTTGTGAATTGTTCACAACTTGTTTCAGCACTAAGCAATATATTTATCCATTTTCCAAGGCATGTTTATTAATGATTAACAATTAAAAAATTCTACCCTTTATGTACTTAGTACAAAACATAAAATGAAACCCATATGAAACTGTTTTGGCATATGTGAAAGGAAAACATCATCCCAGTATTCAAAGAATCTCAGATGTGGTATCTTATTGTCAATATTCATTGCATTTGAACCATTCTGAGATGGGAATCAGAATAGTGCTGGTGAATGTGAGCAAACTTGAGATTTATTTTTGTCCTAAAGCTGTATTATTGTAAGTCAATAATTTGAATTTCCTTGATTCAATTAATGAAGTGGAAACTTCATGATATACAGGTGAACTTTTTCCAAGGCTGTTTTTCAGGATAAGACAGAAACAGAGAAAAGTTCCTGCTACCCATTCATTCTTGTGGGTGAGAGTCTTGGACCTTAACTTTACTCTATTAGGCAACTGTAGGAGCTAAATGTGTGTTGAAGAATTGGCATCTCATCTCTTGATTTGGCATTTTAGAGCCTCTGCACTCAATATTGGAGTTCAATAATTCCAGACTGCAACCCAATTGTGATTAGTAATTTTTTTGCACGTTTTGGTTTTTCTCTTACTTCTGCTATCAGGCAGCATTACAAAGATGTACACATGTACATCTTTGGGTTCTCCACTTGCCCTAACACCATTCTTTATGGTCCTGTTATACTAAGCCATACAGAGCCATTCCTCCTCTTTTGGCTTGCATGTATGATAGACATTTTTTGTCATTGTCCCAAACACTCATTGCTAAAATTTTGTTCCATCTCTAAGCATTCCTAATTCTGAAGAAAGGCTAATTGATCTGACAGAAGTTTTTGTCTGCTGTAAATAAAGGACTCATACATTGATGTGATGTTATATATAACTTCACCTTTTTTATTCAATTGAACTTTTTGAAGGTTTCTTTGTCATTTTTTATGTTCTTCTGTTGATAAGCTTGCAAGACAAAAAAAACCATGTAGTATTGCAGTGTAGCTGTTGGGTAATGATACCCAGAGTGGAACAGGAAAGGACAGTATAGAAACAAGAAAAAAAAAGCATAAAGGATCAAAAGGGGAAAAATAGTTTAAAAGCAATGTTAATGGCTCTTTGCTTAGATGCATATAGTGTTTGGAACTAAAGAAATGAGAAAGCAGCAGAAAGAGAGGTTACTGGATATGATCTTATAACAGTTGAAGATACATGGTTACAAGGAGATCCAAGCTGGAAAATAAATATTCAGGGGTGTGGTAGATTTCAAAAGGGTGGTAAGATAGTATTGTAAGTATGGGATGGAGTAATTATGATATCAATAAATGATCTTGGATCAGAAGGCATAGAATCTATATGGATGGAGGTTAGTAATAACAAATAGAAAACAACACTGTTGGGAGTACCATAAAGGCTGCCTAAAGGTAGTTAAAATATAGGACAGGGAAAAAAAGTCAGGAGCTAATAAACAAGGGTAAAAAATAGACAGTACATTAATCAGGGCTGACTGTAATCTTCATGTAAATTGAGAAAATCAAATTGGTAGAGATACTCACAAGAAAGAATTCATATAATGTTTTCAGGGCAGTTTCCAAAAACAACATGAGACACATTTAATAAATGATGTCAAAGTAAAAAAGTCCCCTCAGAAACAGTAACATGATAGAATTTAACATTTAGTTCGAGAGGGAGGAGGTTGAGTTGAAAAGTACTGTAATAAGATTAAATAAGGGCAATTCCAAAGGATGACGGCAGACCTGGTTGGAATGGCCTGGGAAAGGGGTTTAACAGCAAAGACAGCTAAGGAACAATGGCAGACATTTAAGAAAACAGGCCATGGCTCATAGCAAAGATACATCCCAGTGAGGAAAAAGGATTCTAAGAAGGGGATAAGCCCATTGTGGTTAACTAGGGAAGTTAAGCATAACATCAAATTGAAAGAAAAAGCATATAATTTGACAAGATAAGTAGTAAACTAGAGGACTGGGAAAGTTTTAAAAACTAACAGAAGACCACAAAACAAAGGATAAACTTTGAGGATAAACTTGCAAGTAATGTCAAGACAGATATCTGGAACTTCTTTACATCAGTAAAAAAGAAGAGACAAGCTATAGTGAATATAAGCCCCTTAGCAAATGAGACTGGGGAAATAATAATGTGGATACAGGAAATAACAGAGGAGTCGAATCAATACTTTGCATTAGTCTTCATATTAGAAGACACTAATAGCATTCCAAAATTACTAAGTAATAAAGGGGTAAAAGGAGAAGAAGAAATAATGACAGTAAATATCACGAGAGAAAAGGCACTGAGAAACTGTTGGGGCTAAAGACTGATGTGTCCCTTGGACTTAAAGCGATGCATCCGAGGATATCAAAGGAATTAGCAACAGTGATACTGGATACACTGGTAGTGATCTTTCATGATTCTTGAAAAGTGCCAGGAGATTGGAAAACAGCCAGTGTTAAAGCTAAAGACACCAAAGTCTTACCAGACCATGGACTGCTCCCTCATTAGAGAGAGGCGACTGTTGATGGTTTAGCTGAGGGTCACCACACGTCAGGCAATGAGGGAGTTTGAGAAGGAGATGCTAGGGTGGAAATTGAAACCATGCTGTTGATGTCACTCTGCAATGCAAAATAACTATCTCAACCAATACCCAATGCAACACCTTTAGTGAAAAAGGGAAGGAGACAAAAGAAACAGGTAACCATAGACCATTTAGTTTAACATCTAGCATTGAGAAAATGTTGGAGTCCATCACAAAGATTGTAATAGCAGTGAAATTAGAAATACATAATATGATCAAGTAGTCAGCATGGCTTCATGAAGGGGAAATTATGACTAACAAATTCATTAGAATTCTTTAATGAGGTAATACACATGATAGATAAAGAGGAACCAATGGATGAAATATATTTGGATTTTCAGAAGATGTTTTATAAGGTACCACACATTAGGCTACTTGATAAAAGCCCATGGTGTTAGAAGTAATATATTACCATGGATAGAGGATTGACTAACTAATAGAAGATAGACAGTTGGGATAAGGGTGGCCTTTTCAGGATTGGTACTTGTAACTAGTGGATTGTCACAGAGATCAGTGCTGGGGCCATAATTATTTAGAATACTTATGACTCAAATGTGAATGAGAAATGTGAATGTGTTGCTGACAAATTGTGGGTGACACAAAAATAGACAGGAAGACAAGTGGTGAGGATGACACAACTAATCTGCAGAGAAAAAGACAGATTAAGCAAAAACTTAGCCATGGGAAAGTGTTGGGTTACACTTTGGTAGGAAGATTGGAAGAGCTAAATACTATTTAATGGAGAAAAACTACAGAACAGAGGGGCTTGGAAGTCCTCATCCATGAATCACAAAACAAAAGTGTCCAAGTTCAGTGGATTTTGGGAAGGCAAATGGAACGTTGGACTTATTTCAAACATAACAGAGCAAAATTAGGGACGGTATGCTAAAACTGTATCAGGCACAAGTCAAATCACAGTGGAAATGCTATGAACAGTTTTGGGCCCCTACTTAAGGAAATGTACATTGGAATTTGATACCACACATGTCTTGCGGAGAGGTTTAGTAGATTGGATCTGTACTCATTGGAATACAGAAGAATAAGAGGAGACCTTGTTGCAACATACAGATTCTTAGGGACCTGACTGGGTAAATTCAGAAGAGTTGTTTCCTCTTGTGGAAGATTCCAGGACTAGAGGTCATACTGTCGGAATATTGATTGCACACTTAAGGCTGAGATGTGGAGCAATATATTTTCTGAGATGGTATTGAATCTGTAGAGTTTTTTTTAAACCACAGAGAGCTGTCAAAATTGGGTGGCTAAGCATATTCAAACTGAGATACTTAGATGTTTCAATCAGTAAATAAAACAATGGTTAAATCATGGGGAAAAGACAGAAAAATGGAATTTAGCATTATCAAATTAGCCATGATCTAATTGAATGGCAGAATAGACACAATGGCCAATAGTCGATATCTGCTCCTATATCTGACGCTTTTGTGATACTGGGATATGTTGTTGATTGAATGAAGCATAATGATCTTCTGATATTTACAGGTCAAATTTGAATTGTATGGTTAGCCTATTTTCTAACCAACTTAACCTGCAGGCTCTGAATTAGATCCAATTAACATATTTTAATGTTTTCCTAAACTACACTCTGTCTTGGGAAGAAAGATATTGCATTTGATTTATAGACAACTATCCAATTAACTTAATTTGTACATGCAAGTTCAACTAATTAGCATACTTCATTAATATGCTGCTGCTATTAAAATAATGATTATATACTGCAGAATGTGTAAAGTGCGTAATTGTCTTTTTGAGATATGGGGAAAATCTAATTAGCATATCCTGCAGAAACAAATCTCATCTAATGGCACAGCTTATTAATACATTTCTCACTGTTGGTATAACAAGTTTCACAACAGTGGCTGTTGTTGTTGAGCTGTTGGAACAAAGGTAGTAAAGTTAACGACAATGATGCTGAGAAAATCTTTGCTAACACCTGCTTCCTCCTCCTATTAACCCATGCATGCAAGCAACAAAAAATGTTAATCAGATCTAGTGTTAAATCTTTAATGGGTATATTCAAGGTTTGGGAAAGATTTATAGCTTGGGTGCTGGTTGTCGTGGTTGTGGGTATGTTCTTCCCAGCTCAGCGATCATACCCACAACTACAAAAATATATCTCTCATAAATCCACATACCTTGGTGCATTTAAAAAGAATTCAATGATACAGTGAATTCTTCAGTAAATCTAATTATTGGTTGTGCAATTTTCTTGTCCATATTTAATAAGCTGGTAAGACCATTTCTTTCTTTTTTTCTAAAATGACCAGATACATGTGTAAATGAGACTGGAAGAGCTGACAAATTATCACTTTCATTTCCACTTTGTGGTAGCAGAAAAGCAAAAGTGAAAATTGAAAGTGTGATTCTGATAGACCATCTTAGAGAAGCACCTTCGCAGGTTTTAAATTATTGCCCCATAAAAATAAACTCCAGTAAAATCTTCATTCCTAATTTTAAAAAATGTTGGGAGTATCATGAACTTGATAAATTTAGAGTTTTTAGTGGATTTGCATAGATTTCAACATGATCTTTTAGATAAGTGGGAGCCTGCAAATTCATCTGAAGTTAGGATCACTGAAAGGACAGGAACTCTCCTTGAAAGAGTTCTATCAACCCCTGTTCAATATTTTTTGTTTCCTTTTACACACCATTGATAACAGATTCAGAGGCTGTCTGGTGGGCAGGTCTTTGACACTGGATGACAGACAGAGAACAGAGAGGTGGTAGAGATGATTCCAACCTTGGGCGACTGTCTGTGTGGAGTTTGCACATTCTCCCCTTGTCTGCATGGTGAACTGGCCATGCTAAATTGTTCATATTGTTCAAGGATGTGCAGGTTATGTGCATTAATCAGGGGTAAACATAGAGTAATTGGGAATGGGTTTGAGTGGGATACTCTTCGGAGGGTTGGTGTAGACTTGTTGATCTGAAGAGCCGATTTCCACATTGTAGGGATTCTATGTCTTGTTGGGAGAAAGGGGGCATCAGAAGAGGGGAAGGATATTTGAATGGTCAGTTATGGAGATAGCAGGGAGCATATGAAACTCTAGCCATCCTCACTTCCCTTTGGTCACAGTTAACTTTAAAATAATTGTTAATTCTGAGGCAGAAAGCACTATTACAGTGTTTGATTAATAAATTTGCTCCATGGGCTCCACTTTCACTCTAACCAGAACCCAAAGGGAAAAGAACAGTTTTTTTAAAAAAAGTAACATTAGAATTTAACGTGCTGGATAGATTTGAACCTCTGTATTGACATACATAGGACAAGGCAGACTGGTATGTCTTGTTCACCCATTTGGCTGATATTTCCTTCTGGGAAGTGAGTTGATTAGATTCTATTTGCAGATTCTTTTTACATTTACACACCATTCAACCAATCCCACCCATTTTTGTGGGGTTAGAATCCCCAACAGAGTCCACACACAGAATAAAGCCATTCGGTCCAGCTAGTCTCGAATACTTCGGTCCTCTACTCGAGGGCCCTCCAAATTTTTACCATTTAATCCTATCAGCAAACTCTCCTATTCTTTTCTTTCTTATATGCATGTCTCACATCCATTAAAATGCAACTATTTCAGTTATTTCAACTGCTCCTTGTAGAAGTGAATCCTACATTTTCATCATGCTCCATATAAAGAAATTTTTCTTGAACTTCCTTTTTGACTTGTGGCCATCTTATTTTCAGTGGCCCATTTTGGTTTCCCTCCACAAGTTGAGACATGTGTGTATCTATCATGTAAATCTTCTAAAATTTTAAACTTGTCCATTGCATCCCTCCCAAGTTTCCTTTTTTCCAGAGAAAAGAGCTTCAGCCCTTTTATCTTTCTTCATAAGTATGTTATTTCCATTCCATTTTTTTTGCCTGCTTTTTCCTGTCTCTCTACATCACTGAGTCAAAGAATCCTACAGCATGGAGTCAGGTCCTTTGGCCCAAACTGGTCCATGTCGACCTAACTGTCCATCCGTGCTAACTCCATTTCCCTGCATTTGGCCCATATCCTTCTATAACTTTCCTATCCATGTATTTGTCCAAATGTTTTTTAAATGTTGTTAATGTACCCACCTCAACCATGTCTGCTGGTAGCTCATTTCATATGCGTACCACCCTCTGTGTAAAAAGGTTGCCCTTCAGGTACCCTTTTATTCTTTTCACTTTAACCCTCAACTGATGCCCTCTAGTTCTTCATTCTCCAACCCTGGGAAAAAGACTGAGTGCATTCACCCTATCTATGTCTCTCATTATCTTACACACTTTTATAAGATCCCCACTCAGTCTCCTACTCTCTAAAGAAAAAAAATCTGAGCTTGTCCAACCTCTCCTTATAACTCAGACAGTTGAGTCCTGGCAATATCCTTGTAAATTTCTTCTGCACTCTTTTCAGTTTAATAACACTCTTCCTATTGCAAGGTGACCAAAACTGAACACAATACTCCGAGTGCAGCCTCACCAATGTCCTGTACAACTGCAACATAACTTCCAAATTCTGTCCTCAATGCCCTGACCGATGAAGGCCAGTGTGCCAAAAGCCTTCTTCACTGCCCTGTCTACCTGTGACTCCACTTTCAGAGGACCATGCATCTGAACTCCTAGGACCCTCTATTCCACTACACTCCTTAAGGGCCTACCATTCACCATGAAAACCCCTACCTTGATTTGACTTTCCAACATTCTTTTATAATATTAAGACCAAAACTGTATACAGATTCCCAAGTGTGGCTCAAACCTAGGTTTCAGTACAAGTTGCACATAATTTTCAGACTTTCAATTCTGCCTTTAGATACAAAGACTGGTTTGCTTATTTGTTTTTTAAAGGCCTTATTAACCTGTGCTGCTTTTTGAATCCATATTAGTTTGAGAAAAATGATTATTATTATTGGTATTCTCAGTACTGTGATATCTTAAATATGCAATGCACACACTCTCTTTTGATCCCAAGAGTTCAGTTCATAATCATAAAGTATAAATCAGGTGTAGTCAGGCTAGAATAAGAGAAGATGAGGAAATATAAAGAGGAGAGAAAGTGCCTTTGGCTCATTGAATTTATTCCCTTAGTATTTCAAATCTTCCATTCTGGCATCCAGCTGAACTTTAAATTTCCCTAATGACTTTGATTCCACTTCTTAATGGCCCTTCATTTGTTACTTTCTTGAAATTTGACAAGATTCTGGTTAAGTGTTCAGACCAGTACTTGGGTACAAATGAAGCCTCTGATAAATCAAAATCAGTTCCATGTTGTATAATGCAAAGGTTCTACAAGAGTGTCATGTTGGAGACTGTATTTGGCTCCACTCAAAGACACTGTGACATAATAAGATTCAGTGGAGCTGAAAACAATCTGTACACAATATGCTGATGCTACATAGGCTAGGGTAGAGAATTGGGGAGCTCAGTTCTACACCTCAATCAGGTTAAACATGTCAATCCTAACCACTGATAGCATCTATTTAACTTGGATTTTTTTTCAAAATTATGCAATAAACTATATTTTGTTATTAAAGCAAGTGCAGTTAAAATGCTTTCCTGTTAAGGCTTATGAGGGGTTTATCCTCTACCACTATTAGCCAAACGGGTCCTTTGATAAAATAAAGAAAGGAGGATTTGTGGGAGGACTCTGTTAGTTACCACTGTTTGGTACCACAGTATATGACAGTCAGTGTTAAGTTTTCTTTCTGATACTGGAAGAAAAGGAAAATTCTTTTCAGTAATTCAGCAGGACAGCACAGAATAATTGCAAAACCATAGCCACAGTGACTAAAACAGCACATTAAATATCTCAATTATGAACAAGCAGGTGGAACAGAAAGCAAAATCAGACTTGCGCTTCAAGGGGTAATTTGCATAAATATAAGGGACAAAATAATTGCAGCACATGTTAGCTATATTTCTTCCATCAGCCTTCAAATATAAAGGCCAAATAACTCTTACTTTGAACTTTGTAATATGAAGAATGCCACGTCCATAAAAAGAATTAAATATTTTACAACCATTTATGCCACATAATATTCATTTCAACATCCTCAGGGACATCTGTCAAGAAACAGCCTGAGGTATTACTTATATTTTTAGGTGTTGCATAAGCATATGGGAGGATTAGAGATGAGCTAATGTAATTTTGTTGATAAAATAGGCACAAAGCCAAGAATTTTCATCAAGTAATATAGAGAGAAGGCACAAAACCATCAAGTATAATTGTTACTACTGTTCATTTAAGGACTGGAGAGACAAAAATGAAGCGTTCACGGGATTTTATAGGAGTTGTTTCTGTACATCTTACATTTTAATGAAAATTTTATGCACAGATAATTAACACATTATCAGTTCACAGAATCACATTTGATTTCCAGAATGTTTCTGATATTTTATGAGTGAGGCATTCAAAGGCTGCCAAAATCTCCATAAAACTACCATAGTTTGCTTTAAAATATTATGTTTAATATTCAGGGATTAAGCGTATTGATAAAAAGCTAAATATGTTTTTTGTGCCATGAAATCTATCTTAAGTGATGAAATTTTAAATTTCTCCAGAGCTGCATTCAAACAGAGATGTACAGCATTTGTTGAAGAAATGAAGAAGAATGTAAAATGTCCTACCACCATTTCATAATGATAGCTGAACATCAGAGACCAGGCACTGTCAGAACACGTACCCGTGAATTTTTCTCCCTCTGTAGCATCTGCTCGTGTTGTTCTGCGATGGCCAGTGCCGCAGAATGCACTTTCTGGTAAATTGCTTCACCTTCTCTTGTTTGGAAGGTGAATAATCCTTCACCTGTGTCACACATTCTGTCAAGATATAAAAACAATTAGTATGTGGAAAAATATCAATGCTTTCTAACCTTGCAAGTGTCACAAATTTCCTTTTTTTTATTTTTATGAGCAGTTTTTGCCTCAGCTCTTGAAGTCTCTGGATACAGGGCAGAAGTACCACCAAATACATGTATTATAGTCCCTTGCAAGCTCTGATGCAGTGGTATGCAGGAATTGACCGAGATGGTTAGACTTCCAATGGGCAGTTTTGATTTGCCTGGGTTAGGTTTGGAATCTTGGGAGAGATCTAACTTACTTATCAAGATAATTACTAAAATGTTTGACAGGTTTTTTTTATAAACTCCTGGGTAACTATAGAACTGACTCATCTTGGCATTCCACATTCCAAAAGACCCACCTCTGATTCCCCAAATCTTCTTATTCTTCTGATTTCATGATCCTCTGATATATCTCACAACTATCTGCCTTCCTAGTGCCTCTGGCACTCCTGTAATGTTCTAATCTCCCCTCACCCTGGCACTCTGCCAACCTCCACCCTCCATCGTTCCCCAGTCCAACATGCTCTCTAACATTCCGCAGACCCTGCAAATCTCATCCTGACCCTTCAGCACTCTCCTGACTTCTGATTCCCGACCCTCTGAATTGCAACACTCGTTTCCTCCAGTTCTACCATCCAGAAACTGCAAGCAGCTCCAAGTTCTGCTCAGACCATGAATTCTCTCTTGCATATTGATTCTTTATTTTTGATATGGCTCATCTGGTTCTTGCTTTCTTGCGTTTCCTTGTAGACAGAGATGTTCATCATTGACATTACCACATGCTCTAATCCATGCTTTGCTTCTGAATTAAAACATTTCCACAAAATATCTCATGCACCATCTCAGTATGGGGAGATGGCTATGTAGAAAGAGAAAAAGTGAAGTCATAAGACCATAAGAAACAGAAACAGGAGTAGGTCATGTGGCCCCTCAACCTTGCTCAGCCATTCCATTGTATCATGGCTGAGCCTATTAAGATCTAATATCAGGGAGCATGCACTCTGGAATACTGGGATAAGTGCTGAAAATGTGTTGCTGGAAAAGCGCAGCAGGTTAGGCAGCATCCAAGGAGCAGGAGAATCGAGGTTTCAGGCATGAGCCCTTCTTCAGGAATACTAGGATAAGTGCCTGGCTTTGCTACATCCACATGGAATTTATTAATTCACCAAGTTAATTATGGGTTGACATCAAACTTTATACATAATGTACTGATGCAATCTTGCTATATAGCAAAGGTAAAACATTTATAGAGGTCAAAAACAGAGCTGCTGAGCTTTTTCAGGAACTTCTGCTTTCGTTTCTAATTGACAGAATCTGCTGGTCTTTTGCTTTCGATTTGTAGAGGTCACATCTCAATGATTTTGTTTGTTTTGGATTGGGGACAAAAATGGGAAAAGGAAACTGCAGTAAACCAAGGAATGTGGAAGGAGTGCTGCATCAAAAATAAAACGTCTTTGGAACTAATTGTGCAGTGCTCAAGTAGTGAAAATCAAATGGCACAATAGGTGCATGTGCTCAGTGTAAGATTCGGCCAGAGCTGAACCACTGATGATTTCAATTAATTAGCACCAGTTGTGAAGACCAAGAGTCATCAGCACTGCGCAACTCTCCGACTGGCTTAGCAGCAGGTTCACAGAATGTTTGTCAGTAATAGAGACAAAAGGTCTCTAGACTGCAAGAGACAGTGTCTTTCCTTTTCTCTTTTTACTGTGATGTAATTACATATGGTAAAATGGCTAGGTATTCCCTCCCACCATTTGCTGTAATCTGTTGCTTCTAACCAGTGACTGAAAAACTGAACAATTAATGTGCCAACCCTAAACTCCATCTTCAGCGAATAACTGAAAGAACTTGGATACGAAGATCGGAAATCTTGAAACCTGAAAGGACTTGAGAGGCAAATCCCATGGACTAGTGCTAATGAACTGTGTTTTCCTTTCATCTTTTGTTTGTTTGTGTGTGTATGTGTGGGTTTCAGAGATTCAACTGGTACAACTATGTGTTGATGTTGGCTGTGGTTAGAATTGATTTACATGTTAAGTACAGAAATCTGGTGAGCATTCTCTGTTAACCAAAATCCGTCAGACAGGTAAATTCGGTTCTTTGAGCAAGTTAATTAACTCTTTCACTTTTGTGATGACCCTGGGAGTAGTGTGGCTTGAGTATTTACACACTTTCCCAAGTGAATTGTAGCACATTGATGTTTACAATATAAAGGAGGTGAAATTGAAATATAGGCAAAGCATTAATGCAGATTATGTTTCATCTCTATTCTACTGGGTTCTGTATATTTGAATAGATTAAATTCAAATTACTGTATAATTGATTTGATGCATAGTAGTGAGCATTTAAGAGATCCTGTTATTAATCTTTCAGTAGGCAAATTAAACCACACTGTGGAGGTTCATTCCAAATGTTGTTCTTACAGGCATAATTACTTTCCCAGATGTAAATAGAATAGAAAATATAATTTCATAAAATTAGATTATTAATTCACCTTTATATGGGCCAGAAATGCAAATAATTGTCCCTCCACAGAATCCAATATAATGCACAGCATTCTGTCATGTTATTCTCTCCAAAGATTTCATACCATTAATTGTCTTGGCTTTAGAGCTTGGCATTTTATAGTATTAAACAAAAGACTGTAATAACTCTTACAGTGAAGTCACATAGGAGGATATATGAACTGACCTATTCATATACTATATTAATTGAAAACACAACATTTTTCTTGGATTCTTGTTTCTATCCCATTAGACAACTGTGCAATGACTAACAGCTGCATTTATACTGACTGATGCTGAATTGAATATTTTAGCAATGTCATGAGTAGAAATCGGCAGTTGTGGTATTATTAGAGTATGGAAAGGACAAAGCTCCTTATTGTATGCTTTCGAGCAGTTAAGACACAGAAGAATGTAAAGATAGGAGCAGGAATAGGCCAGTTAGACCCTCAAATCTACTTCATCATTCAATAAGAACAAGGCTGTTCACGTTATGGCCTTAACAATAGCTTCCTGTCTGCCCTGGCGTATGTTGGTCTAAAAGGCCATAGTGGCAGTAAACCTACATCTTGCTCGGCAATAGTGCAGATAAGTTTTACAACACAATGAGCTGTTGTGCAGTTTCCATTTAGCTACCTCATTTTACACATTGGCAGGGGTATGAAAATATATCTTCACACGCAACTTTAAGAATTTTGTTCATGCCAAGTAAGCGGCTGGAAGAGCTGAACAGCTAGGAACCCCACAGAAGAAACTCTCATTACAAGATTCAATCTGACAGAAATCCATAGTCAATGGTAAAAGCGTTTCAGACCTTGTAAGTGATGTTCTGCAGGAGGAGAGTTAGGAACTCCCTGGAGCTGGAGTATGAATCAAATCAAGGCAGTTCCAGAGTACGTTGTATACCAGTGCAAAGAGCAGTCCCGATTTGGGGCACAGTGAACAGAGAACTGACACACTGTATATAAAGTTAAGATGCCTGGTGGGCAAGAGTCAATTTTAAACAAAGAAAAGGTGCAGAATTACACGCTGGAAAAGCTAGGAGTGAAGAAAAGTACAGACAGCTCAAACCGAGTGTCAGTCCCATAGCGAGCAGGTGCCATCTCCATAGTAAGGGAATCAAAGATTTCCAAAGCGAAGTCACAGACGTGAAGACATCTCTCAGCCAGACTTAAAGCAATAAAGGAGCATTCTGTACTTGAAGACAATGGTTAAAAGAAAATAAAAACTAGAAGACTTTAAGGCCACAGAAAAAGGAACTCAGTCCATTATTAAAATGGCAATAAAGGCAAGAGGCATTTATTCAAACTGCAAGATAATGGGAACCATTCAGAAAGCAACAGAGTGGCAATAGGTTTCATTGGAGCATTGGAAGGTGGAGGGTGGGAATCAACTAGAAAAGTATGGTGATGAAAATGATAATATTATTAAAGATGCAGGCAGCAGGATTTAGTCAGTTAGGCTGTTAAGCAAATGGAAATCATTTATCTAGCCCAGAAATAGCAAAAATCATGTAGATTAGGAACTAAAAAGGTGAGAATACTTTATTTTAGCCACAAAAAATAAGAATCCTCCTTTTTGGCTTCAAAATCAAGGGGAAAATCATCAGTAGCAGCAGAGAACAGTAGTTCTAGTATCATTGCAAAATGAAAAGCCTTTTAAGCAAGGAAATGAAATAACTACATTCAAAAGACTGACTATCAGAAGTAATATTGTCAAAAGGATTGAATTCCACAGAGAGACAAAATAGAACACAGAAATGTAAATCTTAGAGTCATAGTCATAGAAATGTATAGCACGGAAACAGACCCTTCGGCCTAACTCGTCAATGCCAACTAGATATCCTAACCAAATCTCGTCCCATTCCCCAGCACTTAGCCCACATCCCTCTAAACCCTTCCTATTCATATACCTATCCAGACGCCTTTTAAATGTTATAATTATACCAGCCTCCACCACTTCTTCTGGTAACTCATTCCATACGCGTACCACCTTCTGAGTGAAAAAGTTGCCCCTTGGGTCCCTTTTAAATATTTCCTCTCACCCAAAACTTATGCCCTCTAGTTCTAGACTCCCTTACAACAGGGAAAAGAATGTATCTATTTACCCTATCCAAGACACACATGATTTTCTAAACTTCTATAAGGTCACCCCTCAGCCTTTGACACTCCAGAGAAAAGAGACCCAGCCTATGCAGCCTCTCCAGAGCTCAAATCCACCAACCCTAACAACGTCCTCATCGATCCTCTTTGTTCCTTCTTCAAAAAACTCAATCAAGTTCATGACACATGACTTTCAATGCACAAGGCCATGTTGACTATCCCTTGCCTTTCCAAAGGTAAGGAAATCCTATCACTCAGGATTCCCTCCAATAACTTGCCCACCACCGATGTCAGGCTCACAGGTCTACAGTTCCCTAGCTTTTTGTTATCACTTTCTTAAATAGTGACAACATCCAACTTCCAATGCCAACTTCCAATCTTCCAACACCTCACTATCGATGATACAAATATCTCAGCAAGGGGCCCAGCAATCACTTCCCCAGCTTTCCAAAGAGTTCTAGGGTACACCTGATCAGGTCCTGGGGATTTATCCACATTTATGTGTTTCAAGACATCCAGCACCTCCCCCTCTGTAACATGGACACTTTTCAAGATGTCACCATCTAATTCCCCACATTCTATATATTCCATTTCCTTCTCCACAGTAAATACAGATGCAAACTACTCATTTCATATCTCCCTCATCTCCTGCGGTTTCACACAAAGGCTGCCTTGCTGATCTTTGAGGGGCCCTATTTTCTCCCTAGTTACTCTTTTGTCCTTAATATATTGATAAAATCCCTTTGGATTCTCCTTAACCCTATTTGCCAAAGCTATCTCATGTCCCCTTTTTGCCCTCCTAATTTCCCTCTTAAATATTCTCCTACTTCCTTTATACTCTTTTAAGGATTAACTCAATCTTTGTTGTCTATACCTGACATATGCTTCCTTCTATTTCTTAACCAAAATCTCAATTTCTCTCATCCTCAGCATTCCCTGTATCTAAATACGTACAACACAGATGGCCTCCTTCTTCAAGGACCGCAATTTCCCCCCCGACGTGGTCGACGGTGCCCTCCACCGCATCTCCTCCACTTCCCGCTCCTCCGCCCTTGAGCCCCGCCCCTCCAACCGCCACCAGGACAGAACCCCACTGGTCCTCACCTACCACCCCACCAATCTCCATGTACAGCGCATCATCCGCCGTCACTTCCGCCACCTCCAAACAGACCCCAGCACCAAGGATATATTTCCCTCCCCTCCCCTATCAGCTTTCCGTAGAGACCACTCCCTCCGCGACTCCCTTGTCAGATCCACACCCCCCACCGACCCAACCACCACTCCCGGCACCTTCCCTTGCAACCGCAGGAGGTGCAACACGTGCGCCCACACCTCCCCCCTCACTTCTCTCCAAGGCCCCAAGGGAAACTTCCATATCCGCCACAGATTCACCTGCACCTCCACCCACATCATCTACTGCATCCGCTGCAGCCGGTGTGGCCTCCTCTATATTGGGGAGACAGGCCGCCTACTTGCGGAGCGATTCAGAGAGCACCTCTGGGCCACCCGGATGAACCAACCCAACCAACCTGTGGCACAGCATTTCAACTCCCCCTCCCACTCCACCGAGGATATGCAGGTCATTGGACTCATCCACCGCCAAACCACAACAACCCGACGGTCGGAGGAGGAGCGTCTTATCTTCCGACTGGGAACCCTCCAACCGCAGGGGATGAACTTGGACTTCACCAGTTTCTTCATCCCCCCTCCCCCCACCTTGTCTCAGCCGGATCCTTCCAGCCCGGCACCGCCTTCCTGACCTGCAGTCTTCTTCTTGACCTCTCCGCCTCCATCCTACTCCGGCCTATCACCCTCACCTTGACCTCTTTCCACCTATCACATTTCCAACTCCCCTCCTCCAAGTCCCTCCTCCCTACCTTTTATCTTCTCCTGCTGAACACTCTCTGCTCATTCCTGAAGAAGGGCCTGTGCCCGAAACGTCGAATCTCCTGTTCCCTGGATGCTGCCTGACCTGCTGTGCTGTTCCAGCAATAAAGTTTCAACTTTGATCTCCAGCATCTGCAGACCTCACTTTCTCCTCGAAGATTCCCTGTATCTACCAGCCTTGCTTTTCACCCTAACAGGAACTTACTCTCTCTGGACTCTCATTATCTCATTTTTGAAGGCTTCCCATTTTCTCGATGTCCCTTTACCTGCAAACATCCACACCCAGTCAACTTTTGAAAGTTCTTGCCTAATACCATCAAAATTGGCCTTTCTCCAATTTAGAACTTCAACTTTTAGATCTGATCTATCCTTTTCCAACACTATTTTAAATCTAATAGAATTATGGTCGCTGGCCCCAAAGTGCTCCCCCACTGACACCTCAGTCACTTGCCCTGCCTTGTTTCCCAAGAGTAAGTCAAGTTTTGCACCTTTTCTAGTAGGTACATCCACATACTGAATCAGAAAATTTTCTTGTACACACTTAACAAATTCCGCTCTAAACCCTTAACTCTATGGCAGTCCCAGTCTATATTTGGAAAATTAAAATCCCCAACCATAACCACCCGATTGCGCCTACAGATAACTGAGATCTCCTTACAAATTTGTTTGTCAATTTGCTGCTGACTATTAGGGGGTCTATAATATAATCCCAATAAGGTGATCATCCCTTCCTTATTTCTCAGTTCCATCCAAATAACTCCCCTGGATGTATTCCCAGGAAAATCCTCCCTAAGTACAACCGTAATGCTATCCCTTATCAAAAATGATACCCCCCCTCCTTTTATGCCTCCCCTTGCAAACATTAAGCTGCCAGTTCTGCCCATCACTGAGGCATGTTTCTGTAATTGCTATGATATCTCAGTCCCATGCTCTTAACCATGCCCTGAGTTCATCTGCCTTCCCTGTTAGGCCTCTTGCATTGAAGTAAATACAGTTTAATTTGTCAGTCCTTCCTTGTTCTCAGCTTTGTTCCTGCCTGCCATGACTGTTTGGCTCGCTCGTTTTCCCAACTGCACCAGTCTCAGATTGATCTCTTCCCTCAATATCTCCCTCAGTCCAACCCCCCCTCTTTACTAGTTTAAATCTTCCTAAGCAACTCGAGCAAATCTCCTGCCAGTATATTAGTCCCCTTTCAATTTAGGTGCAATCCATCCGTCTTGTAAAGGTCACGTTTGCACCAGAAGAGATTCCAATGATCCAAAATTATGAACCCTTCTCCCCTGTACCAGATCCTTAGCCAAGCATTCATCTGCTCTATTCTCCTATTCCTACCCTCACTAGCTAGTAGCACTGGGAGTAATCCAAGTACTACCACCCTCGAGGACTTCCTTTTTAAAATTCCTGCTTAACTTTCAAAATTCTCCCTTCAGAATCTCATCCTTTTCCTTTCCTATGTCATTAGTTCCAATGTGTACAATTACCTCCTGCTGGTCCTTCTCCCCTTTGATAACATTCTGGACCCCCTCTGAGTTATCTTTATTCCTGGCTCCAGGGAGGCAATGCACCATTCTGATTTTTCACTGCCAGCTGCAGCAAGGTCTGTCTGTGCCTCTGACTAGAGATTCCCCGAATACAATCGATTGCTTGCAACCCAACGCATTCCTCATTACATTAGAGCCAGTCTTGATATCAGAAACTTTGCTGTTTGTGCTACATTCCCCTGAGAGTCCACCAACCCCTGCAGTTTCCAAAACAGCATACTTGTTTGAAATGGGGATAGCCACAGGAGACTCCTGCACTACCTGCATACCTCTCCTACCTTTCCTGGAGTTAAACCATCTACCTGACTGTGTCCCTTCCTATAACTGCCGTCCATCACACCTCCTAGTTCCTGTAAGTTCCTTATTGTCTCTAACTGCCACTCCAATCTATCCATATGATCTGATAGGATTTGCAATCAAAGACATTTCCTGCAGACACAATCATCAGTAACATGGAAACTCTCCTTAAACTCCCACATCCAACAGGAAGAGCACATCACTCTACTAAAGGCCATCTTTGCTCCTTCACAATCTATGCCCAGAAAATAGCACCTTCATATTGCTCTAAAAAAAGTGCTCCAGGCTAATTTTATACTTATGTCTTATATTTTTAAAATGTAATCAAGAAGCAGACCTAAATAAACCACTCTATTCATTATTGTAGATTGACAGCAAAGCTACACATGAAAACTATGCACTTATCTCTTCCTAAGCTGTGAGCTCTCCTACAGAGGTTCCTCCAAGGCCAGCTGTAAATTTTGCTGCTTGTTGTGTTTTCCGAGATGCACTCCGATGTCCAGAGATACTTGAACTCAAACAGCAAAGGCAGTAACCTTGCAGAGCCACTGCTGTGTCAGACAGCAGTATAGGTTGCTTTCTCTGACCATGTGGTCACTGCCTTTGCCTGTCTTCCTCCTTTATAAAGTGCCATTGTTTTGATCTTTTGTTCCCAAAGTTCCAAGTCAATGCAACAGTATATAAAACAGTAATTGCTGCTCCTGGAATTTGAGGATATCACCTCAAAAGCTAAAATTCCTCAGAAAAGAAGCAACTCTCACAGCCACAAATTTTTCCCATCCTCCATCTTGGAATACCCATTGTAAAACAAAGAACTGCAGATGCTGAAATTCTGAAAACACAGAAATTGCTGGAGACACTCAACAGTTCTGGTAGTATCCATGGAGAGAAAACAGAGTTTATGTTTCAAATCAAGTAACCCATCTTCGGAACTATGTATGCAAAATGCCATCATTCTATTAAACAGTAATTTTTAAAAAAACTATGAATTTCTGTGCTGCAAGATCCAAAATTCTCCTTTTCTAACTAAAGGTGCACTTCTGTAGATATTGCCATTGCATTGATTCTTATGTTGACGTAAAAACTCAAAAACAAATTTACTTTCTGCACAATCATTAATTTCCTACAGATAATTATATATTTTATTCTAAAACTTAGATCCATGCACCTTGGCTTAATTATCCCTTTCTCCTAATTCTTCACCTGAAGAGAAAAATTGTTTGACTCTCCATGGTTACAGAATGGGATACCAACAACTAAACATAAACAACTTTCATCAAAATATAGCATGTCACAGATCCAAAGTATGTGTTCTTTGTCTCTGATCAGTATATTTTGCATGAACTCCAGTGGTTCAAGAAGGCAGCTCTACCTCCACCTTATCAAGGGAAACTAAGGATGAGCAATAAATGCTGGCCAGCCAGCAATGCCCACATGCTGAAAATGTATTGCTGGAAAAGCGCAGCAGGTCAGGCAGCATCCAAGGAGCAGTAGAATCGACGTTTCGGGCATGAGTCCTTCTTCAGTTTCCTAAAGAAGGGCTCATGCCCAAAACGTCGATTCTCCTGCTCCTTGGATGCTGCCTGACCTGCTGTGCTTTTCCAGCAACACATTTTCAGCTCTGATCTCCATCATCTGCAGTCCTCACTTTCTCCTAGCAATGCCCACATCCCATGACTGAATAATTAAAATACCCTAGGAGTTCTTAACCCAATTAAATATTTTAGCAGCAAGCTTTAGTGATTTTAAAATGAAACCGAGTTATTTACTCTCACATACCTAAGCTAATGCAACATCATGCATTCTCTATTATTCATATATACATGCAAGTACACACATTCAAACACATAGACAAAAATTGTTTCCAAACATAGTGCAATTTTATAGGTTATAACTAATTCAAGATTGACTTCATGATCTCTGGTCTCCCATCTGACAGCTTTGTGGCTTCTTGAATGGGTTTGATGCTTTATGGTTAGAGAGTCTTGTACAGCAAACATTTGAAGAAGAATCACTGGACCCACAACATTAGCTCTATCTTTTCTTTCTGCCAAAGCTATCAGACATGTTGTGTTTCTCCAGCACACTCTGCTTTTACTTCAGATTTTCAGTATCTGCAGTTCTGAGTGTTTATTTGGCAGGTTAACAGCAGGTTGTGAGGTTACTTGTAAGTGAGTATCTAAGCGACTTGCTCTCTGAATAATTTTTAAAGTGGAACAGGCTGAATGTTTAACTTTCTGATAACTTGCAGCTTTGATGTTGCTACTGATTTATGGTCCTGATGAACTGATGGAATCTGCCTACAAGGAGTTCACAGCTGAACTTTCCAACAGAGAAAAATGCGCAGTAGTCTCACAGTGTGGCTTTTAACAAGTCCAATTTCATTTCCAAGTAAGGTTGTGATGATACTATGGCTTTAAGAGGTGCAATTTGTCTTTTTTTTTCATGAAGTAAAGTTGAGATAGGTACTGAACAGTCTGCTGAAAGCCAATAGGGTAAACAGCTTGTGAGGGCCAAAGGGTGGAACAACGAAGAAGCCTGAATGGGTGGGCACCAAATCTCCAACAGAACTAAGAGTTTTAGTTTTAGATTTCTGCAGTCACTTGGGTCTTGAAGCTAGATGTGAAAACTCATTTTTCTCTCTATTACAGCTAAAAACTGATGTTCTCTGCCTGCTGCTGGAATTGCATGTGAGACAATCTATTTTACTGAATCTGCCTTTGCCAAGAGTGTGTTTATGGGATGTTACTATATTGGAACAGTTAACTAATTGCAGTTAATACATATATATATTATTTTGTTAAGCATTTTGATAGTGTTAGTTAAGTCAATTCGTTTCTTTTAATTTTCTTTTGTCTGAATTTTAACTGCAGTGTGAAAATAAAGTGTGTTTTGCTCAATGAGGAGTAATTTGACCAATCAAATTGAATCTGGAATGCAACACCTCACACTTTGCTTTAAATAAGAAAAAGTTAGGATCTAGACTATAATCTTAATATATTTTGAGCGGACTTGGTCTGATCCATAACAAGGTGTTGCTTTCATGTTAATTCCACATACTATGTTGTAAATTAACACCTTTGAGGACCATGCACTCTATATTAGATGTGGAACACCATTACATTACAACAAGAAGGTTACACATGGAAATGAATTTCAAATTTCCCTTTTGTCCAAAATGAGATTAAGAAAAACGCAGTGTGGAAACTCTACAGCTTTTTTATCTTAATGGTTCATCTTGACATGGCTATGAGGTAACTTCACCGAAGTCCATATTTAATTAGGCATTCACTGGAGAATCAACAATCTCTGTAGTCCAAAGAGCATAAGTAAAACTATGTGATTTGTACCAAACAGCTTAACAGTTTGATTGCGTCTAATTTATAAAAATAGTTTGCAAATTTAGAATACAACTGCCTGACATACAGAGTCACATTTCTTAAAATGTCTCATGATATTTCCCTTTTTGCTTCCCTTTCAAGCAATGTTACATTTTGAGTATGAAGTGTTAAATGATTCATCAAGTTTTCAGACTATTAGTCTAAAATGTCCATTAACAGACTCATGACAATGTTTAAATTAACCAAAGTAGCTCCAGGTAGATTTTATGTCAAAATTTTATGTCAGTGGTAGTAAACCCTATCAACATCAATGTTGATATCTATGTTTCACTGGTTCCTTTACCTTTTGAATTCTTGTCTATTGGGAGTAGCCTGCCAGCACAAATTACTTACTTTCCTCCCCATCGGGCTATTGGTAAAATGTAGTTATTAAAAATAAATGACTGAATCCTTACAGGAATTTAATAAAAGATTCAAATTTGCAAGAGAATCGAATTTCCCATCAGATAACTTGCAGAATTTTACTAAAATCTTGCTTATGCTATTTGAAACACTAAATGTTCTAAAACTACTCTTGTAATAAACATGCTTATTTACAGAATGTCAAAAATATCCCTGTCAAAGAATACAAGGAAAAGAAAGAGAATTTGATTACTATGATATGCTTACGCCATTCAAGGACTATCTTATACTCGCTGAATAATAATGAAGTACCAATGCATAACAATGTACAGTGAGATGTTACAGGTTGTTTGGATTCACTGTACAAGTCAAAATTAAATCATGAACTGCTTGAATTACAAAACAAGTGATAAATATGAAAGCAAGCTTTACAATAACATCCTTTCTAGTTTCTAGTTCCTTCCCTCCTCTTCACCAATGGCTTCATTGGTACCATTCTCTGTATTTCAATACAGCAGCAATTGTCACAGAGAGTATTTTCAAGCCATTCTAGCAGTACGTATAGCAGACATTATCACAGTCCACTCCAAATGGCTGAGTTTAAAACAACAGTTCGCTGTAGCAGTGAGTGCTCAGTCATCAGTCATAAAATGAAAAGGAACATTTGATTCCCCATTCTTTACTTGAGGAAATTAAGGTCTAGCACACCATTCCAAACACTGAGCCAGCTGTGACGAGATAACTAAATGCTGGGCAAGGACTAAGCATAGGACCTCTGTATGGCCCAGTAATTAACCACAGGCATCTCTCCCTCAGAGTCATCAGGAGAATCTAAACTGATATGTTTTAAAAGTATATCCATAATAGTTCACCCTAGAAAGCTGAGTATCTTTTATTTAACAATTTGCAAACTTCAGTGAGATTCGATTGAGCCTTCAAAATAATGAAGGAACAAAATTTTGCGATTTGAGGAGGGACAGTGGATGTGTCAGAGGTACAATTAGATAGCACAGATCATGTTAATTTTGACAAGGCTAGATATTGGGTTTTACTTTTCAAAGTGCATCATAGCCTTTGAACAGGTTGTCAGTTATTACAATGATAAAGAGCTCATGCTCGAAACATCGACTCATCTGCTCCACGGATGCTGCCTGACCGGCTGTGCTTTTCACTGATGATGGGGATATTTGTAATGCCTCGTCCTCCAGTGAGTTATTTAATTATCCACCACCATCCATGACTCAAAGTGGCAGGACTGTAGAGCTTAGATCCTAATTGTTGGTTGTGGGATTGCTCAGCTCTGTCTATCACTTGCTACTTCTGCTGTTTGGCATGCAAGTAGTCCTGTTTGATAGCTTCACCAGGTTGACACATCATCTTCAGGTATTCCTGGTGCAGCCCCTGGCATGCCCTCCTGCACTCTCCATTGAACCAGGGTTGATCACCTGGCTTGATGGTAATGGTTGAGTGGGGGATATACTGGGATATGAGGTTACAGATTGTGCTGAAGTATAATTCTGCTGTTGTTGATGGCCCCCAAAGCATTGTGGTGGCCCAGTTGAGAGCTGCTAGATTTGTTCGAAGTCTATCCCACTTAGCACAGTGATAAGTGCCACACAGCATGATGGAGGATATTCTCAATGTAAAGGCAGGACATTGCCTCCACAAGGACAGTGAGGTGGTCAGTCTTATTGATATTTTCATGGGCAGATGCATCTGCAACCAGTAGATTGGTGAGGATGAGTTCAAGTGTGTTTTTCCCTCTTCTTGGTGCCCTCACCACCTCCCGCAGAACCAGTCTGGTGGCGATGTCCTTTAGGACCCAACCAGCTCAAACAGTAGTACTGCTGCCAAGCAATGTTTGGTGGTGGATATTGAAATCCCCCAGGCAGAGTGCACTTTGTGCCCTTGCCATCCTCAGTGCTTCCTCCAAATATTGTCAAATATGGAAGAGTACTGATTCATCACCTGAAGCAGGGGGTTTCCCTGCCAAACTTTAACTTGAAGCCACTTCAAGAGGTCCGTAGTCAATGTTGAGGACTCCCAGAGCAACTCCTTCCTGTCTGCCACCACCTCTACTGGATCTGTTCTGCCAGTGGGACAGGATATATCCAAGGATGGAGTTGGTGGTGTCTGGGACATTGTAAGGTATGATTCCACGATCATGACTCGTCTGTCTTGTGGCTGATAATAAAGTAGGAACTTTAACAATAGCTACTAAAAATAAATTAGGATTTTCCCCAGTTTCCTAGAGTGTTTAACATTGTGATTGCATTTTTAAACTTCTCTGTAAATTGCTTATTGTTCAGTGAGCAATTATAGAGTCACAGACAAAGTGGGAAAGGGGGTGAATTTAAATTACAGCAGTTTTTCCCATTCTTAAGCCTGAGACAGTGAGTTATAATTTGATTTATGACTTTCCATTTTTTTATTTCTGGCTGAAGGTGTTTGACCCTCTGGCTTGACTCAAATTCAGCTTTGGTGCAAATAAACGAATTCTATCTCAATTTTTATGAAACATATTTGAAGGTAAGAGAGAAAAAACAAAATTTGTAAGTTGTACAATTAGTCTCTCATTCATTCCAAAGGATTCAAAAAGAATCAAAGTCACATCGGGAACATGGGAATGGCTATCCATTGCTGAATTTTGTTTTGGGGGATTGGTGATATTACTATATTGCCCTCTTTGGAAATTAAGGTCATTAGCTGATAGTGACTGGTTTGTCAGTGGGGGTTCTCCCACAGCCACATCATGGATTATTAGTGGGGTACATGTTGATGGATCTCTTTGGGTTTCAGTAAAATTCCTGAGCAGGGTGGCTGCAAACTCTTCAACTTTAGTTTCTGTTTTAGCTCATATGGATCAACAAATCTTGGCCGTGCGCTCTCACTTCTGTTGCAGCCAAAAGCAGAATTGGAGTGAATTTATAATTATGATTGCTGCTTCTTTCTTAAGCCCCAGACAGAAAGATATTTTTTGATTTTCTCCTTTCTGTTTTACTCTGGTCCACTGCTGAGGCAGGCTGAAGGATCTTCCTAAACCCTTGGTTTTCAAGCTCCAATTGTTATATTAAACCCACAGCAAAATTCCTTAAGGTTATATCCAGGATAGGGTTATTCACAAAATATTTAAAATACAGGAGATTTGCTTCACTACCACATTCACATACACAGAAGGTAATTAAGAAAGACAGGGAAGGAGAGCAGACAGGTTATAAATTACACATTTCAGTTAATTCAGAGGTATTAAAATATATATTTCATGTGAAAAACAACTTTCTGGAGATCAGCATCCAATAATGGTTTTACTCGGTGACCGCACAGTGTACATTCTGACAAGCAGAGGGTCAGCTTCCTTCTGGCCAGCAACTTGCAGACAATGATGGAGGGACTGAGGCAGGCTGCTCAATCCACCTGGAATCCTATTCTCCCACTGGAGGTCAAACAGCAACTGACTCAGAATGCCAGAATTGTGCGTTTAAGCAGTTCAACAAGGTCAAATTTCAGTCATGTGACAAAGACAGGCATTTCTCATGCTGATAGCCTACCTCAGTGGACTAACTGGAAGGTCATTAACCTGTGTGGCTTTGCCACTCCCCCCTCCCCACTCCCCCCAAACTCGAGTTTCCATTGCATATTGACTAAATAATTGTAAGTACATTAGCGCTCTTTTTTAGCATAATGCATCTTCAACTTATCTTTCATCTAGAGCTGGCTGGAAGCAGACAGCTCATCTCTAAACTAACTATCAGTTTAACTAAAATATCTGTACATTGCAGAGGATTCAGAACTTCTGTAAATATTGTCAGAAGAACATTTTATGAGTCGCACAAGCTTGTCCATTTTTGCAAGAAAAATGTGAACACAAAAATATAGAAAAGAATAAAGTTTTCTTCTTGATTCTCTTCATGCCTTCTGGTGATGATAATTGTTTAGAATTTGTCCTGTCTCAATTAGTTCCCTGTATTATGAACTCGTAATTCTAACTGCATATTTTCTTTGTGGGTATTTGCATTAAAGAAGAGTTAAACCTGGAATCAAATAATTTTCTGTATATTATAGTCTGATCAAAACTTGTTGAAGATGATACCTGGAGCTTGGTAATGCTCTCAGTGGGGATCCTTTACTCTGGGGAAGGACAGATCAATCCATCAGAGCCATTTAGCATCTTTCAGATCTGTCTTTTTTAATCTGAAATTGAGAGGAGTTAAAAAACCCCAAAAGAAAAGGTCTGGGGTTATAACCCATCCCAAAATAAAATAATAACTTAAGGGAGCAATTTTTAAGTGATGTATGCTGCTTCTTGAAAAACAAGGAATGGGAAGAACAATACTTGGAAGAGTGGACACTAATATTCTCAGCTGATTTAATTTTCAGGAAGACTTTAAACACTCCTGTCTAAAACTCAAGGGAGATTGACTGTTTGCCAGTTGTGTTAGGGTCAGGTGAGGAGTGGGAAAATGGCACCCTCCCTTAACCACCGGTCAGTTAATCACAGAAAATGTTTTTACAGAATTTATTTAAATATATACATTTAGATTTTCCTGTAACATTTAAAAGAGAGGGAAATAGTATTTATTATACTTAACACTCTATCCGTAGCAAACAATAAAAGTGATCCAACTCACTCTCACATGCATCTGCTAGATTCAAAAACACACACAAATAAATTATGAACAGACAGTGCAGGTTATTTTTTTTTTAAGCTCATCCAAAAGAAAGTTGACCATACATAGATTCTGTACATTGATGATTTGAGTGGCCTTAGGCTGGGTTTGGTGGTAAAACCAGAAACCATAAGATCTAACAGCAGAATTAGGCCATTCAGACCATCAAGACTGCTCTACCATTTGACCATGGCTGATATGTTTCTCAATCCAGTCCTCTTACCTTCTCCAGTAAGCCTTCAACCCTTTACTAATCAAGAACCTATCTATCTCTGTCTTAAATATACTCAATGCCATGATCTCTGTGGCAATGATTCACCACCCTCTGCCAGAACAGATTTGTCTTTATCTCTGTTCTAGAGGATCATCCCTTCACTCTGAGGCTGTGCCCTCAGGTCCTTGCGGAAACATCTTCTTCATGTGCACTCTATCCAGAGCTCTCAGTATTCCATATGTTTCATCCTTCTAAACTCCATTGAATACAGACTCAATGTCCTCAACTGCTCTTCATAGGACAGGCTCTTCATTCCTGGGATCGTTCTTATAAACCTCCTTTCCATCCCCAGTAATATTATTCTTATTTAGAGTACCTTTCAAATCATCATTTACAGTTTCCTTTTCAGGATTTGTGTTCCAAATAGTTGATTTTACAAACCAGTTTCTCAGTTTGGAAATTGATGTAAAGTAAGGACTCATTGAGAACTTGGACACTTATAAGTATCTGTCTGCTAACCTACATTGCTGGAAAATTATCCTGATGTTAATGTTTAAACTTTACCCCTGACAGTTGCAGCTGAAATTGGTAAGTACATAGTTTAAATCTGTCCTTGTACTTATTTCTAGCATCTCTTGTTGGTTGATTCTGAAATATAATCTCACAACATGATTTGTAATGCTTGCTGTTCCAGAAAGAGGTCAGGGGTATTGTAATAATTCAGAATTTATTTTAGGACATGAAGATCTTTGTAAATTCTCTTAGTAATTTATATTACACTCCAAAGGCAAGATTATGCATTGGATCAAGGCTGCTGAATATGACAGTTTTTATAAACCCAGCTCTTTATCTAACTTTTCTTGTTGAAAAAGCCCAACACATTGAGCTGTTTCATTTTTTAACTGAACTTAGTACTCAACCTTCAAAAATCATTGAAGAGGTTATTCATGAAATAATAGAGAACAAGCTTACTGAAGTTACTTTACTCATTTATACTGCAGTAATTTAATGCATTGTAATATTCTAAAGCTGAAATGCATGAATTTTCCTTTGTAAGAATATCTAGAAAAATAGCCATTAGAACCCAGAGCACGCAAAGAGAGAGATCCATAAAATTGAAGGTGACAGAAAAAAAAACAAAAAGGTTTTCAATTAGAATTCATTCCAAAAAATCATTGAAATCTCATTCTTTTCTTGGATGCTTTCATGCACATAATTGGAGAAATACTTCAACTTTATTATTTGCAGTGTCTAAGTGAAACTGTACTGATCAGAAGAAATTAAAGTACATAACAACACAAAAGGAAATGAGGTGATACAATTTTTTTTGTTCCAGTCTTCTTACAACCTATATTTTCAACTGGCCAAAGATACAACTGATTAAATACAGGAAAACTAGAATTTGTCAGGTTAGAACGAGTTTTATTGTTCTATTTTATTGGAAGAAAGTGTAAAACGTACAAGGCGGAATCTTATAGGAGCCTGAACAGTGTGGCCTATGTGGGAAATGTGGCAAAACCACGTGAAAAGCCCTGCGAGACCTATCTTGATATCAGGAAGAACTCATTGTATTTTTTAACCAAGTTCCAGCTGTTGAGGCAGGATTCTTGCTAGACAGCAGAGTGTTGTCTGTTATGGGGGGTTTATTGTATATTAATGGGGCGGCAATGGCCTTACAGTATTATCATTGGACTGTTAATCCAGATACACTGGTAGTGTTCTAGGGACCCAGTTCAAATCCTGCTATGGCAGATGGTGGAATATTGAATTCAGGAACTATCTAGGATTAAGAGCCTAACGATGACCATGAATCCATTGTCGATTTTCAGGAAAAAAAACCATGTGGCTCACTAACGGCCTTTAGGGAAAGAAACTGCCATCCTTACCTGGTCTAGCCTACATGGGACTCCAGACCCAAAGCAATGTGATTGACTCTTAACTGCCCTCTAGACAATTAGGGATGGGCAATAAATGCTGACCTAACCAGCGATGCGCCCAAACTGTGAATGAATTTTAAATAAGACCTTATTAGCTGCAGATCTTGCCTTATTAATGTGCACTTTTCAATTGAAACATTTGCTGCAAACAAACCAGATTTCTCGACATGAAAGTCAGAGCAGCTACCTAGCCACTTCAGTTCAGTTCATTACCGTGATGAGCCTCCATGTTGGTCACCATACAGCAATACTATACAACAATACAACAATAAAAATTCCATCCTCAATGATGGAAGAGCCCAGCACATCAGTGCAAAATATAAGGCTGAAACTTTTGCAGCAATCTTCAGCCAGGAGTGCCAAGTAGATCCATCTTGGCTTCCTCCAGTGGTCCCCAACATCATAGTTACCGTCTCCAGCACAATTTGATTCACTCCACATGCTACCAAAAATCAGTTTGAGGCACCCGATTAGATTAGATTACATTAGATTAGTTACAGTGTGGAAACAGGCCCTTCGGCCCAACAAGTCCACACCGCCCCGCCGAAGCGCAACCCACCCATACCCCTACATTTACCCCTTACCTAACACTACAGGCAATTTAACATGGCCAATTCACCTGACCTGCACATTTTTGGACTGTGGGAGGAATCCGGAGCACCCGGAGGAAACCCACGCAGACACGGGGAGAACGTGCAAACTCCACACAGTCAGTCACCTGAGGCGGGAATTGAACCCGGGTCTCTAGCGCTGTGAGGCAGCAGTGCTAACCACTGTGCCACCGTGCTGCCCACCGATATTACAAAGGTTGTGGGGCCTGACAACATTCCAGCAATAGTACTGAAGGTATTGCTGCAGAACTTGCTGCTCCCCTAGCTAAACTGTTCCAGTACAGTTACAACACTGGCATCTCCCTGACAATGTGGAAATTTGCCTCGTAATGACCTATACATAAAAAGCAGGACAAATCCAACTAGCCAATTACCACCCCGTCAGTCTGTACTCATTCAGCAGTAAAGTGATGGAAACTGGCATCAATTTGCTATCAAACAGTACCTGCTCAGCAATAACCTGCCCAGTGACGTCCAGTTTGGGTTCCATAGAGCTACTTAGCTCCTGACCTGATTAAAGCCGTGGTTCAAACATGGCCAAAAGAGCTGAATTGTAGAGGTGAGGTGAGAGTAACAGCCCTTGACATAAAGGATGCATTTGACAAACTGTGTCATCATAGAGCCCGGCTAAAGGGGAATCAATTGCTGTCAGGGGGGTTTCTCAACTGGTTAGAGTCATAGGAAGATGGTCATGGTTAGAGGTTAGTCATCTCAGTTCCAGTACATCTGTGCAGGAGTTCCTCAGGGTAGTGTCCTAGGGCCAATGATCTTCAGCTGCTTCATCAATGAATGTCCCACCATCATGAGATCAGAAGTTGGAATGTTCAGCACCATCCATGCCTCCACAGACACTGAAGCAGTCCATGTTCAAATGCAACAACTCCTTGACAATATCCAGGCTTAGGTTGAGAAGAGTTGAGAGTATGGTGCTGGAAAAGCACAGCAGGTCAGGCAGCATCCAAGGAGCAGGAGCATCAATATTTCAGGCATAAGCCCTTCATCAGGAGTGAGGCTTGTGGGCCGGGGGTGCTGAGAGATAATTGGGAGGGTGGTGGGGTTGGGATGGAAGGTACCTAAGAAAGCAATAGATAGATAAAGGTGAGGGAGAAGGAGATAGGTCGGAGAGGAGGATGGAGTGGATATGTGGGAAAGGTGATGGGCAGGTCAGTGGTGCCAAATAGATGGCTTGGGACTGGGATAATGTGGGGGGAGGGAAATGAGGAAACTGTTGAAACCCACATTGTGGTTGCAGGGTCCCAAGGCAGAATAGGAGGCTTTCTTCTTCCACGCGTTGGGTGGTTAGAGTTTGGCGAAGGAGGAGGCCCAAGACCTACATGTCCTTGCTGGAGTGGGAGGGGAAGTTGAAGTGTTCAGCCATGGGACGGTGGGGTTGGTTGGTGTGGGTGTCCCAGAGATGTTCTCTAAAATGATTCGCAAATAGGTTTCCTGTCTCCTTGGATACAGTAGGTGACATTGGTAGAGGTACAGGTAAATTTCTGTCAGATGTGGAAGGATCCTTTGGACCTTGGACAGAGGTGAGGCAAGTGGTGTGGACGCAGGGTTTACACTTTCTGTGGTGGGAGAGGTAGGTGCCGGGAATGGGGTGTGGGCTGGTGTGGAAGGTGGGGGGCATGGATCTGACGAAGGAGCCACAGGGGGACTGGTATCTCCGGAACACTGATAAGGGTGGGGAGGGAAATATGTCTCTGGTGGCGGAATCCGTTTGTTGGTGGCGGAAGTGGTAGAGGATGATGTGATGTATGCAGAGGTTGGTGGGGTGGAAGGGGAGGATGGTGGGCGGGGGAGGGGAGGTGATTCTGTCCTTGTTGAGTTGAGAGGGGTGGGGTTCGAGGGCGGTGGTGCGGGAAGTGGAGGAGATGTGCTGGAGAGTATCGTCGACCATATGGGAAGGAAAATTACAATCTTGGGAGGAAGACCTCATCTGGGATGTTCTATGGTAGAATTGGTCATCCTGGGAACAGATGTGGCAAATCAATAATAAATATTATTCCCAATTCCTCCGCCTCTGCCACATCTGTTCCCAGGATGACTAATTCCACCTCAGATAGTCCCATATGAGGTCCTTCTTCCAAGATCGCAATTTCCCTTCCCACATGGTTGACAATGCTCTCCAGCGCATCTCTGTCACTTCCTGCACCATTGCCCTTGAACCCCACCCCTCCCAATGCAACAAGGTCAGAACCCCCATGGTCCTCACCTTCCACCCCATCAACCTCCGCATACATCGCATCATCATCCATCACTTCCTCCACCTACAACGGACCCCACCATTACAGGCATATATCCCTCCTGACCCCGGTTCCAGAGAGACCACTCTCTCTGCAACTCCCTTGTCAGATCCACGCTCCCCCACCAGCCCACACCCCATTCCCAGTACCTACCCCTGCCATCACAGGAAGTGCAAAATCTGCGCCCACACCACTCCACTCACCTCCAACCAAGGCCCTAAAGGATCCTTCCACATCCGACAGAAATTTACCTGTACCTCCACCAACGTCAGCTACTATATCCATTACACCCGATATGATCTCTTCTACATTGGGGAGACTGGATGCCTATTTGCGGATCATTTCATAGAACATCTCTGGGACACCTGCAACAACAAACCCCACTGCCCCATGGCTGAACACTTTACCTCCCCCTACCACTCTGCCAAGGACATGCAGATCCTGGGCCTCCTCCTTCGCCAAATCCTTATCACCAAGCCTGGAGGAAGAACGCCTCATATTCTGCCTTGGGACCCTGCAACCACACATGATCAATGTGGATTTTAACAGTTTCCTCATTTCCCCTTCCACCACATTATCCCAGTCCCAAGCCGTCTATTTGGCACTGCCGTCCTGACCTGTCTCTCACCTTTCATATATATCTGCTCCATTCTCCTCTCCGACTTATCTCCTTCTCCCTCACCTTCATCTACCTATTGCTTTCTCAGCTACCTTACCCCAACCTCACCTCCTCCCATTTACCTCTCAGCTACCCCTGGCCCACAAGCCTCATTTCTGATGAAGGGCTTAGGACCGAAATCTCGTCTCCTACTCCTTGGATGTGACCTGACCTGCTATGCTTTTCCAGCACCAGAGTCCCGACTCTGATCTCCAGCATCTGCAGTCCTCACTTTCTCCTTGGGCTGACAAGAGGCAGGTAACATTCGAACCACACAAATGCCATGCTCTGACCATCACCAATACAGACAATATAACTATTGGCCCCACTATCAAAATCCTGGAGGATAGCATTGACTAGAAACTCAACTGGATTCACTACATAACCTCAGTGGCTACAAGAGCAGGTCAGAGGTTAGGAATATTGCAGTGAATCTCTCACCTTCTGACTCCCTCTCTCTATCTCTCTCTCTCTCTCTCTCTTTATGGGACTAGTTTAGTTTGGGATTATGGTCGGCATTGTCAGGTTGGACTCAAGGGTCTGTTTCTGTGCTGTATGACTCTATGATTCCATCTGCAAGACACAGGACAGAAGTGTAATGGGATACTCCCCACTTGTCTGGGTGAATGCAGCTCCAACAACACTCGAGACACCATCCAGGAAAAAACTGCCCACTTAATTGACACCACATTCACAAGCATCTACACTCTCCACCATCTGATATTCCTAATGAAGAGCTTATGCCCGAAACGTTGATCCTCCTGTTCCTTGGATGCTGCCTGACCTACTGTGCTTTTCTAGGGGCAAGCTTTTCGACTCTGATCTCCAGCATCTACAGTCTTCACTTTCTCCTGGACAGTAAGATGAGGCAAGCGGGATTGAGAAGGTGCATAAGACAGGAATGAACCATCATCCTGAATATTCTCAATGACATCAGATGCAACCAGCTGAGTCACTGTCAAGTTTATATTATGAAGAACATGCTGTTCCAAAGGCTTGGGAGGTGCACACATGCCTGTTTCCTACCATTCTCTGCTATGCTCAACAATTTCATATGAACTTTTCCTTTTTCTTAGAGGGAAACATATTAGTGAATGTGTGACAATGTGCCTGCTATATTTGACTAGCTTGAAGTCAATGGAAGATGTGAGATATGGATGTTAGGCTGGCCTCATTGATGTGAAGGTAAGGTGGAACATAGAACATAGAACATAGAACAATACAGCACAGAACAGGCCCTTCGGCCCACAATGTTGTGCCGAACATTTGTCCTAGCTTAAGCACCCATCCATGTACCTATCCAATTGCCACTTAAAGTCGCCAATGATTCTGACTCTGCCACTCCCACAGGCAGGGCATTCCATGCCCCCACCACTCTCTGGGTAAAGAACCTACCCCTGACATCTCCCCTATACCTCCCACCCTTCACCCTAAATTTATGTCCCCTTGTAACACTCTGTTGTACCCGGGGAAAAAGTTTCTGATTGTCTACTCTATCTATTCCCCTGATCATCTTATACACCTCTATCAAGTCACCCCTAATCCTTCTCCATTCCAATGAGAAAAGGCCTAACACGCTCAACCTATCCTCGTACGACCTATTCTCCATTCCAGGCAACATCCTGATAAATCTTCTCTGCACCCTCTCCAAAGCTTCCACATCTTTCCTAAAGTGAGGCGACCAGAACTGCACACAGTACTCCAAATGTGGCCTAACCAAAGTCCTGTACAGCTGTAACATCACTTCACGACTCTTGAATTCAATCCCTCTGCTAATGAACGCTAATACACTATAGGCCTTCTTACAAGCTCTATCCACCTAGAATACTTTAATTTCAGGCATTATTGCTGATTGCTACTGGGTGAATAATGGGAATGTGCAGCATTGAGCAACAGGAAAGATGGAATTGTATACAAAAGAAAAGTCCTTAGAAAAGGATTCATTCCCTGCTGCTTATCACTCACATTGCACATTTTCCAGCACTGCACTCATGTCCAAGGTTACTTGTTCCTGTCCCTTTTCAGAATAATTCTTCAGGACCCCCCTGGCCACTTGGGGCAACATGATTTCTCAGCCCTGCACTGCACCTGAGAACCAAGGTGCCCCACTGCGATTCGTTGTGAAAAAAAAATTAAGAATGAATCCAAGCCAATCAAACCACCTTCAAAATAATTCCTTGCCCAGTATTTGTTTTCGTTTCCAAATTCACCCAAACTAAAACAGGTGCAGTTATGATTCATAACTTTTTGGGCTCTAATTTTTTCACCTTTAAATTATCCTTGGAAGACCTACTTCTAAGTCCAACTCCAGTCAGCCACAATATTTCTTTCGTCATCGGGGTTTCCTGTGCCATGGTCCCAGCTGACACCCTTGATATTAAGAGAATGTTTGACCATATGGCATCAAGCAGTCCTTACAACACTGCAGTCAAATGTAAGTGAGGGAAAGATTCTCACTGGTTAGACATCTCCGAGACACCCGCACCAATCAACCCCACCACCCTGTGGCCGAACATTTCAACTCCCCTTCCCACTCTGCCGAGGAGTCTGCCTGGGTCTCCTCCACTACCACTCCCTCACCACCCAACACCTGGAGGAAGAACGCCTCATCTTCCGCCTCAGAACACTTCAACCTCAGGGCATCAATGTGGACTTCACCAGTTTCCTCATTTCCTCTCCCCCCACTTTACCCCAGTTCCAACCTTCCAGCTCAGCACCATCCTCATGACCTGTCCTACCTGTCAATCTTCCTTCCCACCATCCACTCCACCTTCCTCTCTGACCTATCACCTTCATTCCCACCTCCATCCACCTCCATATTCTTAGCTACCTTCTCCCCAGCCTCACACCCCTCCCATTTATCTCTCCACTCCAGAGGCTCCCTGCCTCATTCCTGATGAAGGGCTTTTGCCCGAAATGTCGATTTTCCTGCTCCTCGGATGCTGCCTGACCTGCTGTGCTTTTCTAGCACCACTCTAATCTTGACTCTGATCTCCAGCATCTGCTGTCCTCACTTTTACTTACTTCTCACTGGTTGGAGTCATACAGAGCTGAAAAGGAAGATGTTTGTGTCATCAAGCCACATGACTCCACAAATTGCTCAATTCGTATAACAATTTAAATGCAATCACCAACATTACCAGTTATTTCCATTTGATACTGCCATCCAGAATAAAGGGAGACTTTCACCAGGCTTCCTCAATACATTCAAAATAATCCATTCATAACAACAGAAATCCTTTCCTTAAAGCAAGTGGCAAAACTGTTCAACAGATAAACTAAATCCAGAATTAGAATTATATTCCCTTTAATCCCGAACAAACACATTCACAGACAATGGCTCTATGGGGATGTTATTTAGGAAAAACAAAAGAGGAAAAGAAAATACTGTTACTGATTAATAATCTGCAAACTAAGGATAGATTTTGATTAATTCACACAGTCCATCAAGCTTCTTGTTGAAAAAAAAATTGAATTGCTGACAATTGTAGACCAATGAAAGATCTTTTAACACAACTTCAGTTTAACTGGAAATCAAGTTGCATTCCACTGTATGGTCATTGGTCAAACTTCAGCTTCTCAGAACTTGTAAAGTGGTCAAAATACTGAGGTGTGGGCTTTACCCAAGATTCAATCCGGAGAAAAGAAGATAGAGAGATCTCAATTATTTCTCATTCCCAGAAAGATAAACCAGTAAACTTTCAATTAACACATGCTGGCATTACTCATCTTACTAACTTTAAAATGGAGCTTCAGTATGACCATGTATTCATTTCCAATTATTTCTGATTTTATTTACTGATTTCTCCCTCTGAATTAGTGCTGTTACATACTGGTTCTGCTGATGCACAGTTTAAAAACTGTCTGAATCACATTTCAGAAGAGTGCAGGATTGTTTCTGGGCACCTTCCTCCACAACTCTGAGAAAACCCAATTCCCAAATGCTGTTCAAGTTTAGTTCAGCTGAGAGCTATGGCCTAGAACTATGACTGCAGGTTGTATTGTGGTCTCTGTGCAAAATATGTTTCCCCCAATCACCCCCCAGCAAAACCTGATACTATTTACAACTGAAAATAGGTCCTACGTTACTCTTATGAGTAACTGATTCAAAGAAAAGGGTAAGGAAATCAATCATGCTGGAATTGGAAGTATCTCAGTAACTTCTTACCACTTGATACAAAATGTCGATTTTGCAGACATTTGGTAGCTTCAATTTTGTTGTCTAAGTCTCATTGAAGTTTAAATGCCTTTTGTGATCTTTCTTCAGATAAGCACAGTCCCTCCAGCTGGCTCATTGGAGTTGAATCTACAGGAAAAGTTGGATGACATCTGACAGCTGTTTCTTTTAAGACTCCTTGCTTCAATGATTAGCTTCCTACAACATTTATAAGAATACACCTCCCTGTTCATGACAGTGACATTGCGGTTTGTAACATTACTATGATGAATGCGCATCGTCTTCAAAAAAAAGGCAACCTGTCTATTCCAGTGTAAATTAATTTGTAACGGCACAATTAGTTTAATATCTTCCAAACTCCCTAGTACTGAAAATACACATTAATAATAAAGTCTCACTATGTCAGACTCAAATAATTATAGGAGATTTACAGAAATAAAAATATTTGCTTTTCATTTTTCTGTCTCTTATTTCTTTCTTTCTCAGTAACATACTTCTTTAATTCTCTTTATTTCATTTCATGAATACGATTTGATACTGAATTCAATATTCTCAACTGTCTCTTCCGAGTTCAGATTCTATTTTAGAAATTGTTCTTTGAACTGACTGGGAGTTAAGGAAACAGACAGTCATTTGTTCTGTTCATGGAGGTCTGCTCATTTGTATTATTTATGGGATGGAGGTTCAGGACTGACCGCAAAATTGGTCAAAAATTTCCAACTATTATTTCACTATAAAAATGCCTCATCACATTGAATGTTAGCAAAAGTATTGAAGTCATGGCAACAGCATAAAAACTCTCCAAATGTCCTATTTTTGAACACAATACTGGTATTGAAAATTGTTAGGTTGTAACTCTAGGAGAGATTGTTCAAATAATATACCTAAATTAATTGGAAAAATTATTTTGTTAACTTGAGCATTGGCTAACAACTGGAAAATGACAAATTGAGTCTATCAATCCACCAAATTATTGTAGCAGTTTGAGGTGGCAGTTCATATAATTTGTACTAAGAATCACATCACACAAATTTTAAATTTGCATTTCAATAAATATCACTCTATGAGAAGTCACGCAATGTGACACCACACCCACATCATAACTCAGCAAAGTATTCCCAACTGAACTCTGCCCTCAGATGATTGGCTGAAATTAATTGTGAAGAGTTTAAAGTGCTCAACTGAAATATGATTAATTAGGTTTTTATGAAAACTATAAGCGCTCATACTTTGGCAGACATCATTTTTCAGACTAAACCAAAATAAATGCACTCGAGGGTCATTCATTCACCCCTGTCATTTTATGATTTATAGCTGTTCACATTCACTTTATTTTCACAGATCTTTCACAAGCTACAGAAACAATAGTGTCCATGTATTTATTAAAGGAAATAAATGCAGATGTTAATGAATAATGATAATTGTGATTAAAATTGATTGCAAAAGCTGTATCTTTGAACAATGAGTTTACTTTATTTAAGTGACCAGCATGTGCAATCAATTTTGCACATTTCTTGGAATGTCAGACAAGGGAGCTCCAAGTTATACTCCAAACCATGTTTCAATTGCTGAATGAGCAAAACTTATCTACTGCAACGAAAGGAGACCTTTTAAAGAACTGGGCCTCATTTACCCAAAGCCAGTTCACTCCCCTTTCCAGATGGGAAGCAATTGAAATCACCCAACCTTCAAATGTGTGTTTGTTGAATAGCTGATAAACAGTCAAATGTGAGTGAGGAGCTTGGCACTTTATTTGGATGGAGGGTTGGATGAGATGTTAAGTTCAATGACCTTTCAAAACATATAATTGGTTTGTAGTCAGATTCAATGTGTATATGGGCCAAATGAGAAGGAAAGAGCATAGTCTGATCCCAAAAAACTGCATCTTCAACCAAGTACTTCCTTAACACTGCTCTGATGTAGAAAACTGGCTGTAGGGTTCAAAGTTAACTGTAAGGTAATGTTAGCAATTGAATTCAGGCATTACTTAATATGGTTTAATTTTCCTGGCATAAACAATTTCACTTTTTTCCAGAAAGTGGAAATTCCCATGAAGAAAAAGAACAAAAAAAAATCTTCAGTTTCACCATCTTCTCCCTCTAGACACAAAAGGCAGATAAATAGATAAAAATAAAACATGATTTTATCTTGACTCCAGAATTTTCACTATTTCTGATATCATAAGTGCCATCATTCACTAGTTATATCCAATCAATCAGAAGAACAAAACTATGGTCTAAAATACCTACACCTGCAGCAATTCAAGACACCAGCTCACCACCACCTTCTCAACTGAAAATATAAGTAAATAAATGTTTGTCTACTCGATAATGCCCTGATCTTGTGAAAGATGTTTTAAAAACGTCTATAAAAATATAATGGAACTGCGGATGCTGGAGATCTGAAACACACAAAAACATAAATTGCAGGAGAAACTCAACAGTCCTGGCAGCATCTGAAGAGATGAAATAGTTCACATTTTGAGTCTAGTGACCCTCCTTCAGTAAGTTTAGAGTAAATGTTTCATTCTGGATAAGGTGGAGTCTTCAATTTTGAGTGATAAGAGGCTCTTCAAAAGACAACTGCATTACACAGATACTCATATAGTGCAGCTGAAAGAAACCAGTGAGCATGACATCCTGTAATTGAACTATAGACATTAACTTACTGTGTGGAATCCAAATCCTGGCACACTTGACCACATCTTTCAGCATCAGAAATCAATGCCAGTAATGACTGCAATGCAGAAGCAATGAGTTATGGCCTGGAAAGATTCATCCAAGTTGCCAAATCAAGAATCTTCCAAGTACTCATACCATACACATGATGCAAGAACTGCTCACTTCATACCTTGTACTACAAAACCTCACATTGTGCTAAGCATGGCTTCTGTCATACATTGTGCTGTCTTATTGCTAAGATATGTTTTGTCTTGGGGCTTGGCTTGGCCTTTGGACCAGGATTTTATAAGCAAATATGCCAAATGTATCTTGGTGCCACATGCTTTATTGAGATCAAGAAAAGCTGGACAGCTTTTATGGAAATGTGACAAAACTGAGCTGTTACAGACTTTGTTAGTTAGATGAACCTTGCTGAGCATAGCAATAGTTTTGGCTGCATCTAAAGCACTTAATTCTTGTTAGGCTGCTATTACTTCATACTTGTGCCTATCCTCCAGAATTATGTGAATGGTCTGGCTTTTCTTTCTTGCCACAAAGATTTTCTGAGTGTTTTATTTGGTGTAGAGGCAATGACTGGCTCAACAAGCTTCTTTGACTGTCTCCCTTTGGAAAAATCACATGCAAGCCATTTGGTGAGGCATCATCCAGAACTGGGTTTGCTCTCAGTATGACAGATGTTGGAGTGCATTAATCCTACAGTTAATTCTTACTTTGAGTTGGTCATTGAGAACATTTTAAATCATTTCTGGATCTTACTGTTCACACATGGAAAGATTGTAGTGTTAATTCTGTGAAGCCCTTCCTTTCTGTCAGCAAACAAGAATTTTAAAGTTCTTTTGTTGGTATCATTTATTGTTTGATTTGTTGCATAGATCTACATACATTGTTTAAACAGCTATAATTTGGCAAGGGTATCACTTGATGCCTTTTCCAGAATGACATTTCTGCAAGCTGTAATTATACCTTAAGAACAGTGAACTGTAACACCTTAAGCTGTGTTGTTAATTTTGAAACAATGGAGATTTTAAAATGTCATCGAAATAATACAAAGAAACTGTTTCCACTCATAAATGGAACGAGTACCTGACAGTATAGTTTTAAAATGTTTTGAAGTGAGGTGAGGAAGAAAACATTTTTACAGAGTAGAGGGCTTGACATGCACAACCTAGAAATGTGGTAGGGGGCAGGTTGAATTGAGATATTCAATAATGTTTCAACACAGAGACAGACAGCTGAACCAAATCAGACTTTCCTCTCTGTATTTGCAACAAAATAAAATTAAAAACTTCAAAAACCCTCAGAATTGACTCCAACAGTTCCTAACCAGACTTTAAAATAACCAGCCCTCAACTCTGTGATGAATCAATTTGTATCCTAAACAAAAGACTTAGTCATTTATTAACAATACAGTAACTTTAGCAGAGCAAAAATTAAATAAGAAATGAATCTAATTGTTCTATGCTATAAACCCCACAACCTCTGTTTTCAGCTCAATTTGCACAAAATACAAAGAGACAAACAAACATGGTTCGGGGATAAAAAAATATAACACAACGAGCCATGTGTTTTTCATCATGTGTTGTCTCACAGGCAGAGATGTGATTCCTTGGTTGATTTTCTAAAGATGTTGATCAGGGTCACCTTGACAGTTCAGTCAGATAAGGGCAATAATATAAATTAGCTTGCTATTGTCTGAACTTTTCAGAGTTGCTCATGGAAGGTTAGGCAGGGGCTTTCAACTCTTTGTGCTGTTGCAACAACAGCCAAATTCTTGTGTTCCACTGAAAACACAGTCCAAAACTCAATTCAAACTCTGACCACTCCCTGTCAGACCAACAGACTGCTTCATAAAATCCCAGTTACCATTTAATATCTACCATCAGCTTGAAGGTAAGTTCTTTTCTCGACTTACTGGAACTTTTTCACAGGTACTAACCTTGTTAATAGCCAACTCCTGCTCTCTGCATGGCAGGATTCAAACTGCATCTGCAGAGGACTTACTCCATTACTTTGGTCTCTGGATTAATGAGCTAGTCATAATAATATTGGACCATCACGCCCCATTGCTTGACATCATTTTTTGAAAGATTCTGAGATAAACAATTTTGCAAATAGATAGAGGTTTTCTGAAAAATCATTAAAGTTAAAAATGTATACTGTTGATTTATTTAACAATATAAGTTCCTTATATGTAGAACCAGCAATAAGCAATTTAGCCTTTGAACATGTTCTATTATTCCATAAGATCATGAGTAATTTTCCACCTCAATTCCAGTTTCCTGCAGTGTCTCCTGATTCCTCAATTCACTTGGTACCTAAAAATCTGGGAAATTCTATCCTGAATATACTCTAAAATCGGTAATCCCTTTCACAATGGAAAGAAGGATGACTGAGAAAGAAGAAAATTCTACACAATATGTAATTTTGAAAGATTATACTGATCTCAAAATTTATTTATACTGATCATATTTTCAATCTGGTCAGTAATATGATCCCAATACAATCTTGATGAGAGATTAACTTGGACAATGGAATATATATAAAATTACTTTGCAGACAATTAGTAATGATAATATGAGCAATGAAACATTTTGTTTGTGTTATTATAAATCAAAATGCATCCACATAAATGATATGCACTAAAGTCCAATTAATTTTAGAGATTCAAAAAAGAGTCCAACTGGAACATTCATCACAGATCTCCAGCAGGATTGCTTAGAGCACTCACATTTCTGATTGTGTTTGTAAAGTCACACATTGTTAAATTTTGCCAGAGAAACTTGGTTGCTTCGGCATAGTCAAAGTTTGTAATGTGATGGTGGTAACTAAAGGTGTGTGCAGGTCACCTATTGCTGTATAGCAAAAAAATTACTGATACTATACATCTCCTGATTGAAACAAGGTAAAACAGTATGAGGCAGTGTAATGAAACATAAAGCTATGCAGTCTAATAGCTATAGATAGCTACACTTATTACCACTTTGTAAAACTGCTTCGTGAGATGCGAGCATTGCTGTCAAAGCCAGTGTTTGTTGTTCCTCTCTAATTGACCTTGAGATGATTAGATTAGACTAGATTACTTACAGTGTGGAAACAGGCCCTTCGGCCCAACAAGTCCACACCGACCCACCGAAGCGTAACCCACCCAGACCCATTCCCCGACATTTACCCCTTCATCTAACACTACGGGCAATTTAGCATGGCCAATTCACCTAACCTGCACATTTTTGGACTGTGGGAGGAAACCGGAGCACCCGGAGGAAACCCACGCAGACACGGGGAGAATGTGCAAACTCCACACAGAGAGTTGCCTGAGGTGGGAAATGAACCCGGGTGATGATAGGCTGTCTTCTTGAATAACTCCAATCTATCCTGGTAGATACACTCAAAGTGCTGTTTGGAGCGAGTTCCAGGTTTTTGATCCAGAGACACTGAAAGCACAATGATAAAGAAACGGGACAGGATCGTACCTGGCTTTGAGGTAACGATGCAGGTGGTGATTTCACTATGTATTGGCAGCTCTGGACATTTGAGGTAATAGAGGTCATGCATTTACAACATGTGACCAAAAAGAAGTTTGACAAGTTTTGCTGCATGTTGTGTGGTGCACAAACTGATGTCCCTATGTACTAGTCGTGGAAAAGTTAAACACTAAAGGTTGTGGATGGGGTGCCAATCAAGGGGGCTGCTTTGTTCTGCAAGGTGTTGAACTTTTTGAGTATTGGAACTGCACTCATCCAGATAGAAGCATGGTAGTCAAACACATTCTTTTGGGGTAGTCATTGCCACAACCTATTTTCCTACTTAGAGTCAGAGAGTCATAGAGATGTACAGCATGGAAACAGACCCTTCGGTCCAACCTGTCCATGCCGACCAGATATCCCAACCAAATCTAGTCCAACCTGCCAGCACCCGGCCCATATCCCTCCAAACCCTTCCTATTCATATACCCATCCAAATGCCTCTTAAATGTTGCAATTGTACCGGCCTCCACCGCATCCTCTGGCAGCTCATTCCATACACGTATCACTCTTCGAATGAAAATGTTGCCCCATAGGTCTCTTTTATATCTTTCCCTTCTCACCCGAAGCCTATGCCCTCTAGTTCTGGACTCCCTGACCCCAGGCAAAAGACTTTGTCTATTTATCCTATCCATGCCCCTCATAATTTTGTAAACCTCTATAAGGTCACCCCTCAGCCTCCAACACTCCAGGGAAAACAGCCCCAGCCTGTTCAGCCTCTCCCTGTAGCTCAGATCCTTCAACCCTGGCAACATCTTTGTAAATCTTTTCTGAACCCTTGCAAGTTTCACAACATCTTTCGAATAGGAAGGAGACCAGAATTGCACGCAATATTCCAACAGTGGCCTAACCAATGTCCTGTACAGCCGCAACATGACCTCCCAACTCCTGTACTCAATACTCTGACCAATAAAGGAAAGCATACCAAACGCCTTCTTCACTATCCTATCTATCTGTGACTCCACTTTCAAGGAGCTATGAACCTGCACTCCAAGGTCTCTTTGTTCAGCAACACTCCCTAGGACCTTACCATTAAGTATATAAGTTGTGCTAAGATTTGCTTTCCCAAAATGCAGCACCTCGCATTTATCTGAATTAAACTCCATCTGCCACTTCTCAGCCCATTGGCCCATCTGGTCCAGATCCTGTTGTAATCTGAGGTAACCCTCTTCGCTGTCCACTACACCTCCAAATTACTTATTGTTGTTTTAACAAATTTATCCACCAGAAGTTCATCACTTCCTCCATGTCATTGGTAAAGAATGTAAATAGGTGACACCCTTGAACATTTCACTCATTTTATCATTCCAAGTTAAGAATAGGGGGAATGGGGGTGACAGGGCAAACAGAGGAGAATGGGGGGAGCATGCATTAAAAGTCTCAGGTGCGTGTGAACTAACAGAAATGTGGTCAAGTGTAACACTTTGAACAATATAAATCACAAAAGAAAGTACTCTCCAACAAGAAATGAAACAAGAAGTTTGAAGATCCTTCTCAGGCTGGAATTCTTCAATTAAGCTAATGTCAAGAGATTGGGGGCATTGCAAAGCCAAATTCATGAGCCTAAATACATACTGGACATATATAGTATACAGGTCAAATAATGTGAACTTACCAACTAAAAGCATTACTCTTCATTTATAGTTATTATTAAATGCATTTACTTGGTTTACTAATTGGATCAGCATTTTCAAATTAAACTCCACAATATACATTAACTATTTAAATTATCCTTCATTTAGAAAATCAACATTCATAAATTATTATTCATGGATTGTTCATAGATTCATTGAAAACTTCTGGGTATCTATTAAGCTGTCAATTTAAGTTGACAATTTGTCAACCACCCCAAATGTACCAATCCGAAACCTATTAAACCCCAGAGCCTCACTCGACATCTCCCCCAACATCCTGGACTCGAGGACTATCTGCCATCACTTGGACCGAACATCCTGCAGCCATTGAACCTGAAATGTCCCTCTTTCCTGGATTTGAAACATCCCCACATCCCCATCACCAACCAAGGGCCTGATACACCTTATCATGTGGACCCTGTTACATGTCTATCCTCCCAATAGCCACTCTTCTGGCTGGACACAACATTCACCACCACCATCACCATCATCCATTCCCCCTCCCCATACACGCTGCCAGACCCATAACCCTACATTTTCTCCCATCAAAACCTAATAAACCCCAGCCCCACTCAACCAAACACCTACTTCCTCTACCAACAAACCCAATACAACTCCCTGCCACCACTGGACGTGATACCCACCTCTCCTCCTTCGTGTTACTGAACACTCCTTCCAAACCAGCTAACATAGCACCACTCTCTACTCACTGCATTGATATCCTCTCTGATCTATCCTAAACACTCCAACATTTACCTGGCACCCTTCCTGCCTTGTGTCCAGGCTGGGTGGAACTGTGGCTCAGTGGTTAGCACTACTGCCTCACAGTGCCAGAAACCTGGGCTCAATTTCACCCTTGGGCAACTTGTCAGTGTGTAGTTTATACATTCTCCCTTGCGTTTGCATGGGTTTCCTCTGGGTGGTCTTGTCTCCTCCCCCGGTCCAAAGATGTGCAGGTTAGATGGATTGGCCATGCTAAATTGCCCATAGTGTCCAGAAATGTGCAGAGTTAGCCATAAGAAATGGGGATTACAGGGATAGGGTAGCGGAGTGGGTCTGGGTAGGATGCTCTTTAGAGGGTCAGTGTGGATTCAATGGGCCAAATGGCCTGCTTCCATATTGTGGGGATTCTACGATTCTATGATCCTATCACTCCACCCAATCTGGCACCTGAAATACACCCTTATCTTACATATTTACTCTTTCACATGAACTGTCAAAGTGATTATGCTGCAGGACAGTTACATCACAAATGTAGCTACTACTGCCATGAAACAAAGAATCATGGCTTGATGTCATCCAACTGTCCCATGTCACGATGCTCCCAAGGGGACAAATAGAATGTCGTTAGGCTCAAATATCTGGCTTTGACTACAAGTCCAAAAATGTACAGTTTAAGTGGATTGGCCATGGGAAATGCTGGGTTATAGGGATTAGGGAAGAGGGGGTCTGCATATGGGTGTGATGTTATTCAAAGGGTAGTATGTACTTTATGGGCCGAATGGCCTGATTCCACACTGTAGAGATTCAATGATTCTATGACAGACAAAGAATGCTCCATATTTTTGTTTAAGTCATGATTATAATCTAATAATTGTTATCCAATTGTGACTACCACCCCTCGGAAAATCTGGTCCAATATTATTTGGGGAATGTACAGTATTTGTAATTAGTTGAAGTTTAAAATAATTTTAAGTCTATAGGAAAGCAACTAAAATATGTTATTCCATTTATAATACAAAATAAATGTAACAAGATCAACTACATGCCAAACACAGTTGGAAACTCTTCACAAAGCCCTATAATTAACAATTTGATGCATCAGTCACTATACCATGGGGAAATCCCCAATGCAGAAAAAATTAAAATAAGTAAAGATACCAAGGTCGAAAACAAAAGCTCCATATCTTTAATAGAATGGGTGGAATGAGACTGAGTTGTTGGAAGTGGCAGATCCTCTATTTTAAGTCTGATGCTGTCATTAAGGTACAGGTATATGATTTAAAGCATCTGGAGGGCGCCTCAAAAGGAGGATGAAGAGCATCCTGGATCTCCTTACCAGGGCAGGCTGCATCTGAGAAGCTGTTGAGATATTACTTCTCCATAAGTTATCAGTCCAGCATTACCATTGCTCCACATGCAATTCTACAGCCTCCAATCCGTCTACTACTTGCCATCACATTGTCCTTTCAGGAATGAGGTTAAGAAACATTTCTTCATCAAAACCGTGGTAGAACTGTGAACCTCTCTTAATTGAATAACACTCAATCTAATCTAACGTAATCAAAAGTTAAATAGCCTATTCCAAGTGTGAGGGCAGGTGCATCAACATCAGCATCCTCTCACAAGCAGATTCTACAAGCATCAATGATATGAGCATCCACCAACCTCGCTGGATTGATTTAGATGTTAGATATCAGCCTCTAAAAATAGGTCTCTTCCAAACTCAGTTCGGGCAAATGCACCAGAACAAGACAGAAGCTGGGCCTCAAGGATATGCTGAAAGCCAACGTGAAGGAATGTAATACTGACATTAACTTCTGCAAGACTATTACTTTGGATCGAACCACATGATGGCAGAGTCTGTGGCTCCATGATGACAAAGTGAGGAAAATTGATAGCAGTGAAAGCAATAGGCCCACAATTCAAAATAACAACACAAGCACATATCCCACACAGATGCCACATATCTGTAGATCCAAAACTGGCGTCTTCAGCCACTTTGAGACTCATTGGAAGACAGGAATTTGCAAAGGACAGCCAATGATTTCTATTCACCTCAGCTGTAAATATAGAGATTACATTTTCTGCATTGTCTCTAAAACAGATTCTACTATAATTAGTTCCTGTGACTAAAACTCTGCTACTGTAGCTATGCCTGGAGCAAACAATTTGTTTCAATTGCAGAACATGATTTTGTGCAAGGATTGGGTGAATCCAAAAGCCAATATTATGCCACAGAAAACATAACAAAAATCATACATTCAGAGAGTGACAAAGGCATCATGACCAAACAATATCAATCTGAATAAATATAATTAATTTCATTATTAATGAATCAGTTGGGAAACACACTGAATTCAAAAGAATGAGATTCTCAACAGCAAGGAAAAAGGAAGTACAATTCTGCAAACATGATATTAATGCTGAGATGAGAATCACTGCTACTGGGTGATGACGGACCTAACTACCTGTATTTATGTTTTATCAGTAACAAATCTCACCTTGTAAGAGGGATGCCAAGTTGCGTCTATCAGCTACCTCTCAGGTAATTCTTCACACACAGGAATGGTGAAGGGTAGCTTCTAACTGACAGCATGGGATTAAGGGTGCACAGCTGTATTTTAAATACAGTACTGACAACAGCAACTTCAGACATCCCAGCAGTGGTGAATACTTCTGCCATTGCTGAGCGCCTGCCAGCATAAGCAGTGTACAAGGAAGTTCATGGGGCAAACTGTGGAGAATGGCATGAGATAACTTTGATGAGGAGGAGCCAGTGTTGGAATGGGGTGGACAAAGTTAAAAGAGCTCACAGAGAGAAATCCTCCACTAAACATCTAGCTGATTTTTGGTAAACTTTAGTTACTTATTTGCCCTTCTACATAACCCACAAAATTTGATCGCTGAAATATATATTGGCCAGCAATTAGTGCAATTCTGTGAACCAAGAGAGAATCAAGATGTTACTTCCAGTGAATCATTAGAGTGTAATATTGAGCTCTTTAAGATGAGGATTGCAGGAAATAGGTCAATTACAGGCAAAATCATCAACTTGCCTAAGAGTATGTTGAAAGGAAAACTGCTACATTGTGGCATTTTATGGATTGTATTTTTAATCAAAACTGTTTCAGATGTGGATATACTTAGAGCCA